>NC_046981.1:11824032-12046532 GCF_009769545.1 Cyclopterus lumpus | reverse complement strand
TGGCAGCTTCCCACACACAACTGAAGCCCTTGATTTTTTCCCATTAGTATTCAAAAACCGTGGTGACTGCTGCTCCTTCAGTCTGGCAAAGTCTGCGCTCGGTTCTCTGTTGAGGAGCTGCTGATTGAACGCAGGCCAACGTTTCAAATGCACACAGAGGTGGCAAATAAATCCGGCTTCAGGTTGGGATGCTGGCACAGATGGAGGTAATGGGAAAAAGTATGCAGCGCCTGATTTCATCAAGCACACCACTAATAATGCAAAGGGCTGTTGACACACACGCAACACATAGAATTAAGGAAGACAGCTGCCATCCGCCTCTGTTTACAAATAAATAATTCTTCTCATTGTTGTCATATTTTCATGCTATCGTTTCCATTTTGTGTCACACAATCTTTCGGCGAAGAGGAAGGAGGCTTTATTTCTCTCTGTGAAAAGCAGACAAAGAGCGACAGAAAGGTATTATCTACATAATCGTCACACACACAGGATGGGATTTGTAAAGGTACACTGTCTCGTCACAGCACCAGTGAGAGAGCTCCATTTCTTATTTCTCAGGTGTGCCGGCTCGCGCACTCGTACTGAATCCCTCTGTCTTCTTAATAAATCAAACAAAAAAAAACGCTATCTTTTGTGGCTTGGGACATACATTACATTCTCCCCCACCTCTCTATTCTCTGACTCTGCTGTAAACAGATTTTTTTCAAGGATAATACTCGCAGATGGAGATCCGACAAATTTTGTCCTCCAATCCTTCATCCCCCCCACCCCACACACACACACACCTCCCTCCAGTCTGTCTATCTGTTTTCACCCACCGGCTTCTCTAAAATGTCAATCTTACAAAATTCACACATTTTCCATGGAGCATCCCTCCAGGATTCTTTTATATGAATTGTATCAAGAAAAGTACTGGAAGAAATGGACTGTGACAGGTAAGAATTATATGCAGCCACAGGCATCGGATAATAGTTTGTGGTGATGCGTAGAGACGATCAGGATAAAAACAGCAACAGGGAGAAGACTAAATTCAGTCGGGATGTTTAAATGTTTTCACAAGAATGCTGATTTCCACCTGTAACATAATGTTACACTTGGTTGCCAGTTTATTAGGTACACCAAGCTGAAACTAATGCTGTCGAATACAACAGTCCTCCTGTTAGAGAGGTGATGATTCAACTTCATGATCTTTTTGGCTGATGTAGTTTGGGGGAGTTGCACTGCATTGTAAAGGGAGGTGTTTCTGTTATTAAGCCTACACTCATTAATATAAATGATGTGTATTAACACCTGTCAGTGTGTGTGATGACATGGAAACGGCATATTGACTAGCTTTCCAAGCCCTCTGTCTCTTGTCATAAATAATCTTTAATTTCTCAAAAATAGTAAATATGCACATATGGATTAAAACTCACGCACAAGCATACACTCTGACCTCATTAAGCACAATCCTATTTATATCAGATAAGGACACACACACACACACACACACACACACAGAGAGACAGAGAGACACACTCACACACACGTCATTCCAAATTCAATTAACCCGGAGCTTCGGGGCAGAGTCATGCATACATAATATACAGCTAACTATTTTGACATTAATATTTATGCCTCTACTATTTAGCTTCTTGTCGTGAGGCCTTGGGGAACCCAGGTCCTCACGCCCCGCTTTTTCTGCGACAAACCTGACCTGCACATGAGGATTATATGGAGCAATGTTGAAAGAGCTTCATGCGTGTCTCATTGCATGACATTAGTATGTTGAATAATTCACCTCTACATCCTAAGATAAGCGTTGAGTGCTGTGTTACACACACACACACACACACACACACACACCTTTTAAGGATTAGCTTGAGCTGAGGCATCACGACCGGCTCTTGTGCGTGTGCGGGACGAAGTTGAACAAAAGAGAGGGACAGCAGCGAGCAGGTCCACTTGGCAGTAAAAGCCCCTTTATTTAACTCTCAGAGAACTGCGCGACAGCATCTCTGTTATTGGTCCATCTGAGGGCCGAGACACTCAACGTTTGTCCCTGACAGTTTGGAGTGCTGACTCTACAATCTGGACCTGAGTGCCTCACGTCTTCCTGCTCCACTCTGGTCTTTTATTCACTCCACTCCATAACTTTCCCCATTTTTATACCACCATCTTGTCCCTTGTCCCTTTCATTCCCCCCCTCCCCCCCCCCCTCTCCGCATGTGTGTATTATTCATCTAAAAAGTGACAGCAGGGTCGGCATCTCTGTACGTAATAAGGAGATACGCTATGTTCCATTATTGATGCCAAATCTGCTGTTGTGTTTCAGAATGCTTTGATACTCGAAGAGAGACAAAAAAAAGAGACAAAAGAATGAAAAAGGCCGGATTATGAGACAGGAATGAGAAGAGGATGAGAGGATGTGCTTCTTTCATGCGTTACCCCTCTCTTTCTGTGTGTGGCGTGGGTGTAAATGCTCTTTTCTATTGTGCAGAGGTGTCCTGCATTAGTTCATGACTGTCCCCCCCCTCCCCTCCAGCCGCTGGAGTGTTCACTTCAGCTAAGTGACCCTCTCTCCACCCATCTCTCTTTGCCCAACACTTTACCTCTCTGTGTGGTCATCCATGCACCGACACTCTCCAGCGCCAAGTGTAGTGCTGTTGTTCATGTCACGCCTCTCTGACGGTGGATGTATGCTACATTACCGCACACTTTCCAGGCAATAGAGCCCTGCTGAAATCCAGCAAAGAGTTTCGGTGTAAATATTAACATAGGCGAGAGTGGTGTGAGGGTGTAAAATACCTTAACACCAAAGTAAATGTGCCTGCAAAGTGTACACAGTGTCACTGGGCTCACAGGTAACAGCTACAGGAACACACATGCGCGCACACACATTCCCACCAGAAATTCCCACAATGACTGCGCGCGTTCTCAGCAGCGGTCCGATTGAGTTTTGTCTTTTGTCCACTCATCCACCCGACTCCACCCATTCTTTATACGCTCCAGATGCTCCCACCCACAGACAGTCAGTCAAGGACAAGGCCTACACCAAACCATCATTACAAACAACCACAACCAGAGAGTGATACGCCAAGACACGGAGGGAGCAGGAGGGTGGAGGGTGGAGAAGTGAGGAAAGAGGGGGATTAACGCGATTCCAGAAATAAGCATCCACATGCCAAAGGGAGTTATCAAAAAGTGTCTGGCGGAGCTGAAAGAAAGTGCAGCTGCAAAAAACAGCACTTAAGCCCGGTTAGATGAGAGAGCAAACGGCTGCGATGAGTCGCTGAACAGGCAGCAACAGGAACAGGTAGGAGGAGGTTTCACCAAAACTGACTCTTGTGTAATCAAGACGTTTGCAAAAATAAGACTGCAGTCACCATCTGGGGAACTACATCTCAATAATTTATAAAGTTCTATAGTACAATTTTGGAAATATGCTTATTTGCTATTGTACCATGAGTTAGGGCAGGGTTATATTATAAAAGAACCAGCTCATATGACGTCACTCATTGTTCCAAACGACTAACCCTCAAAGGCCGGACTGAAAAGTCAAAGAAAGAAGCACCCTCTAAAACTCTGTAGACTCACTCACTCCGTTTGTTTAATCCGTACCAAAAAATAAATATAACAACGAACATTTGTGGGTTTTATGGCTCGTAATCTTCTCATCTAACTCTGCAAATAGTCGTACTTTCCAAAATACTTTCCAAAAAAATCATTGTTTAAACCTGTTCAGGTACACTTTACTCTCCTCTTATTCGATCAGAGGACATTTCATTTTAAAACAGTTGAGACACATTTGTTGTGTATTTTGCTTAAATTCGTCAAGAAAGAAGCCAAGTTTATTGAGACCCAATAAACAATGTGGAACAATACTCCTCAACGGTGTTGAGGTTGTCCCTCCCCTTAGGATGCGAGTAATGTGTGCAGAGTGGGATTATAAAATCTAAATCTAAGAGGAAAATACAAACGTGTCTCCTTCACAGAGTTCTTTCAGAAACAGAACCTGCTGCAGACATATCTTCATCACCACCGTCAACAGCCACTAAGGAGAAGGAATGTAAATCTGAGAGGAGATCGGTTTACTGCAATCTCACTGTGTTATTTCTGAGTAGTGAAGCCTGCAGCAATCAAACTTTGCTCTCATGCCGTTTCGTTGAAGCCAACACGCAAACTGCCAAGTGCAGCTCTAATGTGAAATTCAAAACGCCAAACTACATTCCTCTGTCACAACAGTCCATACCACACATTCATCGTTCAATTACATTTTGGCTGTAATGCGTTGCCCGTCCACACAGACATATTATCTACGACACTGTCTGCCTCAAAGCAGAGAGTCTTGGCTCGCGGCCGCCGGACAGCTTCAACCTCTCATAACTCAAATGTCAGTTATGTGATTCATTTGAGGAATTAGGGAGATTTCAACAGCAACAGAAATGATGTTGTTTTTAAAAATGACATGCAAAAACACAGCTAAAAATAAAGCTTGGTCACAGTGTAGTGTTGCAGTGTCAATGATGGGGAGGCTGCTTCCTCCACTTCACACAATCATGTTAATTCTCTCTTTCTGCAGCCAGGCACACATGCAGGCAAGAGGGACGAGAACAGAAAGCTTTTTAGGGCGGTTAGAGGCATCCGTGCTGCTGCACTCCCACTGTGACAAGCATGCCATTTATTTTCTTATCTCTAATTCATCATGTCCTGAAAAAGTGGCTTACTACACCCAGGATAAAGGATAGTAATCTGCCTAATTAATAAATCCGGAAAAAAGTGACGACAGGAAAGATGGCCCACTTGACCTTAAAGTGAGAACGTCAACATGGCTGAAAGTACACAGCCGAGTGGGTTTTAAGTGATAGGTGTAATCAGTGAGTCTGGCATTTGAAAAATCTAACTTAAATGGCTTAAGGGCATCAAAGTAAAAGTACTCAATGTGAAGAAAATGGTCCCTATGAGTGATATACAATTAATTAGCGCAACACTTCATGAGATCCTTAATGAGAACTAGAACAGTTAATTAGCCACGTCAATATTTTGACCACTCATACATGCAGATATATTGGAATCAGTGTATATGTCAGCCTATAAAACTAGATTGTAGATTATTTAGTTCCTCCATTACATAGTGAGGCCACCAGAAAGTGCTGACAGGTTTAGTTTTCAACTGTAAAATGTCCAGATTATTTGTTAACGTTATATTTTTAAATACTGGCGGCCAATGTAACACGACCGTTATCAATTTTTTTTAAACTTCCAAATATGGATCTTATTATCCGCCAGTTTTAGTTGGACTACGATTAATGGCATATTATTATAACTGACTTGGGCAATGACGCATGAGTTGTAATAAAAAATGTGTACAAACACGATTGTACAATTTTTTGTAACTTTTATCTGGTCTTCGTTTTTTTATTTAAATATTGGATCGTTTTCACATCTTTCTGCCAAAAACTGTAATTGAAGAGAAACCATCTGGGAAGTTTAGCGAGAGAGGGGACATGTAAATGCTAACATTTTGGTATTTAGTTGAAAGGTGGAAGATCCGAGTTTTAGAGCATTTCAATTGCGTCTCAACGAGGAGTCCAAGCTCAAATGTTAACGTGAACTATTTGGACTATTTGTTGAACTAGTGATGAAACTAAACAGGTTGAAAGTGCCGACAGAGTTGGCAGCGCTCACCCGAGAGGCAACCAGAGGGTGGGCGCCACGCTGTCAGTCGGGAGGGCTTTATCAGCTCGAACCGCCGTAAGAGAGCGGTGCAACGTGGTGGTTGGCCCCTTAGCCAACCAGTGATTGTGAAGCACGCTCACGTGCACTGACTTGCACTAAAAGCACGCGCGGCGGCCCCGGCTGTAAAAACCAAACGAGAAGAAGCTCGTTAATGACACGCAGCGGGAGAGCGACTTCCTGCTCTGCTCAGGTCGACGTCATCCACTACTATATGTTTTACACGTGTCGTATTTGTCTGCTGCTATATTAATGCTCTGAATGTTAAATACAGCTCATTTAATGTTGAACAGTTGACCAACTGACGCTGAGCTCGGGACTCCTCGGGAGCTGTTTGCAGTCCCCGGTCTCCAGTTAACAGGGTCGCCTGTTAAACCGAAACACCGGGGCAGAGCTAGCTGCTGGGGGTCAGTGAGTCTTCCTAGTTTTACACACGTTGAACACTAAAGAGTTGAGAACCCGTTGGCGGTGCTGCACCGAGTAACGAAAGATAGGTCACGTGTAATGTACACTTTGGTGTTTCGTAAAGTAATTACTTTTTCTATGAGTAATATGTGAGTAGGCTAACGTTAGGCTCATTTGTTATGGCCCAACACTGGGCACCACTGGTCTTATGTAAGTTAATAAGAAATATTGTGAAAGCTCATCATGTTGTTTTATGTGATGTCTGAAAATAGCTGTAGCTGCCAGATAAATGTTATGGATTTAAAATGCAATGTTCCCCCCCGAAATGAGCAATGTTACAAGTAAAACACATTGTTTAATTGTTCTATTTGCTTACATTCCACCACAGCAGATAACACCTGCCATTTTGTTTTCACTGGACTGGATTCATTAATTTTTTCACAGAGAAAGTAATTCTCAATTTAATCAGTGTTGTCCCCGGCAAACATTTAGTTTACAGTGTGTGGAGCCTGTTGCCTTTTGGCAAATGCAGATGCAATACCCTTTTCTGTGTATGACATAATGATAGAAGGTTAATTTCAGGATATGCATAGCTCAGTGAGCATTGCCACTCATCCATGATGGGAAGAGCTGGAGGGGCATCAGGTGTGCCTTCTGCATAGACCTGCCCCCTTCAGTGTGGTGTCTTAATCCAATGTGAACACGCGATCCTCAATACAGATCCAACAATTTTGGAGGCCAGCCATGTGGCTTCTCATCAGTACCTCACATCAACAATGCATGTGGGCGAACGTGTCAACACTTACACAGTCAGCTACTAAGTGATAAATCAAACATCCTGTCACTCACACTGCAGTTTGTTTGCATGCAAAGAGGCAGACAACTAGCTTTCATACTCTTCACAGCAACAATTTAAGGCTTAAAATGACACTTCCTTATGGTTTGTGGTGTGAAAGCAGACCAGAATAGGGGTTGGTATGGTGTATACACAGATATACTTTAGCATTAGACAGACAATGAACAACAGAAAGACTGACAGTAATATCAGTCAGTCCACACAGACACGTCATTTACTCTGAACAAACCTGAGGCAGATGCCAAATCCTTCCTTCATGACATAACTAAATTTATATGGACGTCCATGCTATTGGGTTAATACTGTATTACGAAGAGCTCTATTTCAATTACACAAACGGAGTCAGTAGGCCAGTAACGCTGTGCAGCCGCTCTATCATTCTGTCTCATCTTAGTCCAGGCCATCTGCTACAAACGCAGCTCAAATCTGTGGCATGAGGCTGACATATAAGTTACCTCTGTTATGGACTATTACTGACACACACCTCGCAGTAAACTAACGCCGATGGGAGATGAGCGTGAACGGGTGCAGCTCTTTCCAACATGCAGCCAGATCCTTGGAAAGTCATTTGTGTGCTGCCTGCTGAAACTAAGGAGCCAAAGCTCTATATGTATAGGAAGCACCTACAATATACACACATGTAGAGATGCCCACATACATTTAAAGGCAGTTTGAGTCATCCAATTAAAGTCAGGTTAACGAGCAACTTTTCCAGACAGTCTCTCTCTATTACTGACTCACTTTTTCAGATCTCATGCAGTGGAGTTAAGAGCAGAGGACACTCATTGGGGAGACAAGGCAAGGGGCACACTGATAAGAGTGCCTTAGAGAGGGCAGGGGTCTCTGGCCGTCACATCGTCATGAGTGACACAGGGGTTAATATGTGAAAGAGAAAGGGGTTATGCAACTTATTATGCATTTGTCTCCCGCCTCATTTCCATATTCTTTTGTTGCGGTAGCTTTATAGGCCCCGGCACGCACCTGGCACATCCATGCCAACTAAGTATTATCTGATTTGCTGCGAGAGGCACTCACGAGTATCCGCATACATATACATACACACACAGATGCACTCAGGCACAACACACTAAATGAACGAACACAGGACTGTGTGAGCAGGGGGGGGCAACGTAATTATTCAGGGGGTCCCAAGCTGGAGGTGAGGCCCCAGAAATTGAGGATTAATCAGGCTTTCTTGTGTTGTTGCGGCCTTTCCCTTACTTGCCACAGTTTCACACATTTTCAACGTGGCCAACATTCCCAGAGAGCCACATTCTTAGAGAGCTATTACAGACGCATACCAAGTCTCCATCCTTCACTAGTAGGTTCATTATGAGCACATGATTGGAGCGCTGTGGAAACTCTTCCTCCCGCTAGACTCGCATAAACACACGCAATGCAACCAACAATGAATTTAAAACCAGGTAAAAGTTTAGGTTCTTACCTTCCTCAGCTGAATTGGGCTGAAAAAACAGACAGAGAGAAAGAAAGACACTCCACATCTCCACTACAGAATGACACTGACACACAGAGAGAGAGAGAGGGAGGGAGAGAGCATGAAAGAAGGAGATAGAGTGAGTATGTGTGACAGAGCTAGGGAGAGGGGGGTGAGAGAGGGGGTGGAGTCTGTTTGCTCCCTTTATCTGAGAGAGGGAGCGAGAAAGGGAGGCTCGGGAGGTGGATGGGTGAGGGAAGGAGAAAATTATTTACAGAGCAGCCCATACAATAAGTACACTGCCAATAGAGGAAGTAAACAAAACACTGTTGTCATAGAGATGGGGTGAGAGGAGGAAAGTGGGAGAGGTTTTTTTTGTTCATAGATTTGAGAGAAACAAAGACAGAGAGAAAGCAAGGCAGAGTCAACAAGAGAGAGTGACAGAGGGAAAAGGAGGTGGAAAAATTAATAAACACGTGTGTCTGTTTAGACACAACAACTGTGTAGACGCGTCTAACGACATCAGTTCCAGCTCTCCTCAAAATGCCGAGCACAGGCCGGCTGGCAGACTGTGCCTCAAACTGTGGCACCTCACTTGTCTGGACGCTGTGCTAACTTGCATTTTTCAAGCTGTGGCATGTGAGATTGCCCAACTTCTTTTTCCTTTTTCTTTTTTCTTGATCTCTCTTAATTCTACCTTTTGTAGAAAATTAATATAATTTAGACACATATTTGGATGCTTTTCATCCTCCCTCTTCCTAACACGCCCTCATCCGCTCCTCTCCCCTCTGTCTCTCAGACACACTCCTTGGCTCACACGATAGCTCATCCAGACAGTATCTAGACACACACACACACACACACACACACACACACACACACGCGCACACACACACATGCAAACAGACTAGCTGAACCTCCGGCTCACACACGCCGCTCGCTGGTCAGACTTCAGTACTGCAGCTTGTTGATGGGCTTTCATGCCCCAGTTCACTGCATTGAGTAAGACTTCAGTCGACTCTTGCAGGGAGATGTTGCCTATTGGCTTGACACAGTTAGATGGCCCCATTCCCAGCCAGCCAGGGGCCCTGAACCCAGGGCTCTTTGCTCTGAGAGGTAAAGTAAAGAGGGAGATGGACCACGGTCAGTCATTAAGCAGGGAATTAAAACTTCTTAATTTGTTTTCAGTTTGTTCAGTAATAACTTGTTTCCTGTGCCATCTTGATTAATATGTATATGTTTTTTAGAGCTGGAACAATCGGTTGATTAATCGGTTCATTGTTACATTTTGATCAATCTATGAACTTTTTCACTTTTTAAGCAAAAATGGCCAAAGACCGCTAGTGCCAGCTTCTCAAATGTGACAGTAAAAAAAGAGAAGATTTTAAGAGGGCATCATGTGCTTTGGCAACGAGAAAGCAATAAATTAACTGCAGTCTCCTTCCTAAAAAAAAATATAGATCATGTGCAACTGCACTCATAAAACCAAAGCAAGACCTGTAATTTTAGAAGAATGATTTTTTTTTTTTCTTTGAGCTGCAATGTTAAAGTACATTTTCAGGGGAATTCCTCTTTGAGGTCAAATGTATCTCTCGTCTCTACGTGTGTGTTCCTCTCGTTTGGCTTTTGAAACTGTGTGACCCAAGAGGAAACCTCATAACTCCTCACTCCTAAAACACATCCACGAATGCACCTTTTAAAACCCAACCAGCAGCAGACAAAGAGTTAAACGGAAGTCTGCTTTTCATGGCTTTATTTCAGTGTTTCAGGCGGTTTGTTAGCTCTTCAGTGAATAACTGCACAGCTGACTGAGGTGTTGCAAAAAGGGAATCAGAGTTGCCACATTGCAGAAGTAGAGACCAGACAAAATATCACACTTTCACTTAAACACTGCAATTACATTAAACATTCATTGCTTTGACTCGTATTACAGACTGTTTATGCTCATAAGTCCAGTCGAACATTCCCTTAAAAGATGGACAACTTTATTTCCTTTTTAGTTTCTCAAAGCAAGTGTCACTCGTACTTTAACAGCAGGAGAACAAAGGACTGCACACACGTTCAACACTCAACTTCTCACTTGTGTTTACTGTTGAGCAGCTTAGTGACATTCACCAGAGTAACAGTGCAAGAAAATCAGTGGATTTGACATCGATGAAACAGCATTAGGAGGCACGAATAACAACCAAACACCATACACATCCTAACACATAAAGTATATTTACAGAGAGCCCCACACAAAATAAACATTAGAAAGTAGTTTGACTGCCAAAGTGCAAATTAAAAAGCTGCTAAACTCAAACGTTGAAAAGTGCTTCCTTAAAGAGTGTGTGCCAAGACGAAGATGCAACTGTACAAACTGACAGAACATTTATAAGCATGTATACTGTGCTGTAATCGATGAGGCAGTAACTGGAGATTCTACGATCTATCCACATGATTTCAGACAATTAGAAACAACAACATACAATAAGACTTTTTGTGCGTTTAAAATACAATTAATTTAGTGTTTTTTTAACATCACTATCCCAAATGGCTAATATCTCGTTAAGACTGACATGAGTGTTGTTTATCAGTACACTTAAATGTGTTTCAATGAATTTCTTAAACAACTGTTTAACGTGACGAGCACTTTTTGATTTGATTCCATTTTTTTCAATTCAGTTTATTTTGTATTGCCCAATATCACAAATTACAAATTTGCCTCAGAGGGCTTTCCAATCTGTACACATATGACATCCCTGACCTTTGACCTCACATTGGATCAGGATCCTGACTGCGCTCTTCAATGAAGTCACAGATCACGAGAGACTATGTTGGGTTTCTTAGAGCAGAACGCCTATATATATATATATATATATATATATATATATACGTTTGTAGGGCCTGGTAGTGCAGACTACACCTCGTTATTGTTAATACTTGAAGCAGACCGTACTAATCTACAGAACTGCCCTATTATTTTATGACTTCAAACAACACGCAAACATCCTGTACTCTCAGGGGATGCTACAGGATGATAAGAAATATTTATTATCTTCTACATGGTTAAATATATGTATTCTAAGTCTATAGTCGGCACTTTGTTGTGCAGCTCAAAGGGAGAGGGACTTACTGTAGCACCTCTATCTATATATATATATATATATATCTATATATATCTATATATATATATATATATATCTATATATAGATAGATAGATATATATTCAGTCTTCTCAAGAAAACGTGGCTCCCTCCCCCTGGCAGCAAGGCATATCAGGCAGACTGGACGGCAAGTCACTCTTTTTTTTGGGTCAAACTACTGGGCTCCAAAAACCGTCCTTTTAAGCTTGACCTCAATACATAAAGCCCTCCAAATCCCACAACCTTTTAACACTGGGGGTAGCTGAAGACCTGGGATTTATCACTCAACATATGTTGATCCTCTTATATGGCAGTGCACGTTGACTTGGCAGCGGGCATGTCAACAAATATTAAGTACTAGTAATTCAGTTAAGTTAAGTTTGGCCCCCTGTTCAAAGCAGGATTAGACGGAATTCTGTGAATTAATTAAGCATTGGTAAAAGGGGAATCATTAACACTGTATTTAGTTGGCTTTTTATAAACACACACGGCTGCTCTCTCACCGATTGTGTGTTATGAAATAGCTCTTTACATTATCAATGTGTTTGAAACCTATTGTCTGTTTTGTACCCAGAGTCTTCCTTCTCCTCTTTAAGGAAGATTCACCATGGGAACCTTATCTGTGGGAGACATGGGAGCCGGTTCTTTGCCTTCTGTGAGGCCAGCATTCACCGCATCAGACTCCATGGAGGATTTCCCTGCACTGGAAGCGAATCCCTGAGCAATATCATCAAAGGTCCTTCCTCTGGTCTCGGGCACTTTCAGGAAGGTGAAGATGAAGAACAGGATGAGGAAGATCATAAAGATGATGAAGACGTAAGGACCACACAGTTCCTGAGAGAAGAAGAGGGAGAGAGATGTCTGTTAGTACAAGACGAAACTGCTCGCACGACTGACAATTTTAGGGAAGTAAATGTTGCCCATACCTCCAGTTTAGGGAAGCTCAGCCCCACCAGGAAGTTGGCGGTCCAGTTGGAGAAACCAGAGACGGCCATGGCAGCAGGTCGGGGCCCCTGGGAGAAGAGCTCAGCCACGATAAACCAGGGGATCGGACCTGGACCCATCTCAAAACTGGCAACAAAGCCAAACACAGCCACAATGGCCAGGTAGCTGAGGGACTGGTTTGTCTTCTGCTCAGAGAGAGAAATAAAGAGTTAGGACAATATGTAATGAGGGAACAATCGGGGCACTTTCTTATTTCTGTAAGCTCACAGGAGAAACATCACATCACTCACCACCAAAGACAGGGAGATCGTCATGATGAGGGCAAAGACAGCCATTCCAGCCAGACCAATCAGGTGCAATGTCCTTCGCCCCGCCCGTTCAACCAGGAAGAGCTGGGGTCAAAAGAAGACGGATAGCAATTAATAATCCAATAAATATAAATCACTGCTTGTATTGAGACGCCAAATGTAACTTACAGAGACGACAGTAAACACAGTGTTGACCACTCCGGCTCCTATGGTGGCGTAGATGGGTTGAGTAACACCAGCCTGGTCAAATATACCTGTAGAGTAGTAAAACACCTGCAGGGAGAGGAAGACTATTATGAGTAACTCGTTATTTTAGTGAATATAATTAGTGTATTCTTTAAAATTGCGTTAAACCTGCATTCATTTATTGTTGGGACTTTTTTTGCAGAGCAACAAGCTTTAAACACGACACTGACATGTGACCACTTTTTAAAGTTGATAAAGCTAACGTGTTAGCAAACAGTTGCTCCAGAAGACACAGAGCAACATTGATTGTATCTGTGTTAATATCCACCTTGCAATGTAAGTCCAATATTCACTCTCTTTGGCCTTCGTCAACATCAACCTGACAGAAATACAGTTTTGGGTGGTGGGGGAGATAGGTCATGAGTGTTAATATATCTGTCAGTTCAATCAATGGTGCAGCCTCTAGCCGCAGGCTGCTGCAGCTTGACTGATTGTCAGGTCAGACGAGGGGAACTCTAACACATTTAGTCAGCCTGGTGAAATGACCTTATTAACCAAATACCTATCAAATACCATTGTATTTGCCTCTTCCATCGACCCTCAGTGGCTTAGATTATTCCACTCAATCTAACAATGCCTGGAGCCAAGAAGCATTTCTCGTCATGTGCTTGTCATATACATTTACATAATGTCAGTGAATGTTCCATTAAAGGTTAATGTACGAGATGACATGGACTGACACTTGATGATCATATCACTAACACTCGTCTCTATTTTGGGACTCTGTTTACTCACAGCGTTGATGCCAGACAGCTGCTGAGAGAGCTGGAGGATTATAGCGATGATGATCGGTTGACGGTAGTTTGGGGAGCGGAAGAGTTCGAGGATGGACACTTTCTTCTCCGAGGCCATCTTCATCCCTTCTTCCTTCATCTCCTGAATGTCATCGCTCACGTCCTCACAGCCGCGCAGACGCACCAGCGCTGCGGAGAGAAGAATGGATGGATGGATGGATGGAGAGCAAGCAAGAACATTATTGTGCAAAAAGGATGTCCTGGCATGGTCTTGGAACATCATGTGGTCAAACTTTAAGAAATCACAGGGCCATGCTTCAATCCGCAGATCATTAAAAATGCAAGAGTAATTCTAGATGCGGTCTCATTAAAACCTAATGTTGCCATCTTGTTGGTATAGTATCTCAAAACGTACCTTTTCTTGCCTCCTCTTCCTTGTTGAGGACAATGAGCAGGTAGCGAGGGCTTTCGGGGCAGAAAGGCAGCATGATGCACTGCAGGATGGCCGGCAGGATGGTGAGAGCCAGCAGCAGAGGCCACAGAGAGTCGGAACCGAGAAGAAACTCGAGACCAAAGATCTGAAATCGATAGATAACGGGGAAGGAAAGACTGATGATGGACTCAGTTTGATCAAACTAAAACAAGTTACAGAGCTCTTCTTTAGTGCGCCATGCTTTGTTCTCACCAAACGTGTTCAGTTATCTTGTCTTTATCAGTAGCGTTAGGTGATGTTTCCTAGTTTCCTTGTATGCAGATATTTGACTGAACTGTGCTTTGAAAAATGAGGTTGAAACAATGCAATATTGGTTTGTATTGAAAATAGGATATTCAATACAAACTAAGTTCTATTTGCTAAAAATATATCCTGAAAGGATGCTTGTAATGTTTTGCATTTATGATCAGGTACATTTTTACAGTATCCACTGAGAGTAAATATGGTATTTTGTAAACATTTTCACACAAAAAAGGGATGATCATGTAGTTCTACTGATCAATGGACTTTATATTAACAGCCGCTGATACCAATCTGATGACGGGAAAATGTCCAAGAAGATTTGGTGAGGCGAAAGAAGCATCTTGTACACGAGCGTTGCAATGTTTATATTTGGATGAACATTAAATTCCTATCTAATATCTTTTGTCCACAGTATTCTGCAGAAAGCTTTTGCATAATGGAATATAAAAAAGCATCAATAATATAATCACAGCTGTATTCTCACGGCATCATACCTGTGCCACCAGGATGCCAATGACGACACCCAGCTGGTGCAGTGTGCCGAAGGCTCCTCGGACCGCAGTGGGAGAGATCTCGCCCACGTACATGGGTGTCAGTCCCGTGCACAGACCGCAGAACACTCCGATGATCAAGCGACCGATAATGACCATCTCAAAAGATCCACACAAAGCCGACAGTCCCATGAGACTCCCACCAAGTACAGCCAGGATATTGGATAGCATCATGGACTTACGCCTGGTGAAGAGAGACGAGGAGGAAAGGACATGAGTGAGTCAAATACACTATAAAAGGCATGTCTAAATAGTATGTATAAGGAAATGAGGGCAGCAAATTATTACTTTTATTACTAATTAATCTGCTTTTACAATCTAAAAAAATGACTAAATCACAATTTACTTCTTCTTATGACTTTATTTTCTCTAACCAACAGTCCAAAACCAACAATATTAAATTTGTTATCAGATTTCACAAAGAAAAGCAGGAAATCCTCAAATTTGAAAGGCTGAAACCAGAACGAAAAAACAATTAATCTATTTTCAAAGTTGCCAAATATTGTTATAAGGGAAAAAAAGAAAAAAGAAGCCACTATTACTTTTTGCTGCTATTAGTCACACACTGTAAAAATGTACTGATAATCTTGAAAGGACTGTTTTGTGTCTGTCATTTTACATTACAACTATTCCTGATGCTCTCACCTGCCAAATTTGGTGACCAACACTCCAACAGAGAAAGAGCCCACCATGCCACCAACACTGAAGATGGCAACAGCAAAGCTCCACACCATGGTGTTGGCTCCTGGGCTGAAAGGCTCCCCGTACCGCTCCATGGACACATTCTGGAAAAACCTGCGCAGTTTCTGTCAAACCAGAGAAAATAGTGGCGGGATTAGAAGTCTGCTTTTAAGTAAGTGTTTGTTTTATGTTGTTTAAAAAAAAAGAAGAAGAGATTATAAGGTCTAACAGATGTGACGGAGCTTGTGCTTGTAGCGTGAGATTCTGACACATCCACATGGGGGCAGTGTGGCTTTTAGCATTTCCAGCTTGCAATGCTGTGGTAACAAATGAGACCAGGCAGTTTGAGGAGCATAAATACAGATACAGAACATAAAGATTAAAAAGTGTTACAATTATGACAATCAAAAGGGTTGTTTTGGTTATTACAGTATTCATATTGTAAAATGAATGATTTATTATTAATCCCTCTCTTTTAACCCAAAACGACACACACACACACACACACACACACACACACACACCTGCTCGGGTGCATTGATAACCCCGGTGTTGTAGCCAAACTGTAGTGAGCCAATGACTGCTGTTGAAACACAGTAGATAAGGTAACAGGTCAACTTCTTCTTCGGCTGTTAAGAGAGGAAAAGACACAAGAGATATGAAAGATTAAAACAATGAGCGAAAGGAGTTCATGAACAATCACCCCTCAGTTTGTGTGCTGGACATGGCCTGCCCTTGGCTCGACAAAGCTCTCGTTGTTTTACAGTGACACTGGTAACACACACACAATGAGCCTTTCTAATTCTGCTCTCGCTCCTTGTTTTCAGCTTTCTGCATTAGCAGCTTGCATCACTGCTGTGAAAGCTAGGTGTTACAACACAGCACAGCTCTGAGGTATTTCTCAGTTAAGTAGCTAAAGACACCCTGAGAGAATAAGACTGAATCCTATTGTGAGTGTTTTTTTTCCACTGCTGGTTTCAGAATTAAAGTGGGTTAAACTCATAACAAGCTAATAAACCAGACAATAATCCCTAACATGGCAGGACATGCTGGGGAGGGAAATCTGCCAAATTTAAAAGTATCCCACTAAGCAGAATTGAACGGAGTAAAGTTTTAATGAAGTTGTCGTGTACTATATGGAGGGCGTATGCCCCAAAAATAAATCCCTGTTGAAGTTTCACTCTGATTCCACAACAAACTAAGATACATCTCTTTTACATTTACTTTAATACACCAACTTTCTGAGAACTTTTGCATCCTGGGTCTCAAGGTCCAAATAGGCTCATTAAGACATATAAATCCACTTGTCATCATCCTGTCTTTTCAAAATCCGCCCCCGTTTCGACACACACTTTTTGTGTTATGTTGCAAGATAATTAGTTGTTTTGCACAATTTATAATCGTACTCAATTCAGAAAGCAGACTCAAAGACAGGCACAATGTGCTTTGTCCCAATGTTTTACCAGACATGATATCACTATCTGCACGGACAAAATACAGATCTACAGATAAAACTCCAGCCGCCGCCATGAAACCACTTACAAACTAAATCAAAGGGCAGTTCAATGAGTCTCCCTCTCCTGAAACAAACTGTCTGTTCTTTCATCAGGTTAGCATAAACCAACACGGGTCAGAGTGATACAACACACAGGAAGTGATGCGTAACTTGAAAATATTTCTCCATAGTAAGATAGTGATAATCAGTGGAAATCAAGCCACAGTGTGTTTCTCAGGGACATTGTGGCCTTGGCTCATAATGAGGACTAAAACTAGCTGTCCGCTCTGCTGTTACAGTCTCGTGAACTTCATGTGACGGACAGAGTATCTTGACAGTTTGGGAGTGCTGCATACGCGAGAAAGTGATAGCGAAGGAGAAATGCGGTGTTCTGGTAATAAAACAAAAGCATGATGAAGATTAAGAGAAAATCTTTTTAAAAGGGAGCTAACGTTTACATCATTATCATTTAACCACAAATGAATTGCAAACCGTGTTAAACCACCTCAGTAACCTGCAGGGTTCCTACACACATGGTTGGCCTGTGGTGTCGCACTGCACTAGAGAGGATCTGATGAGGAGAAACTGCATGTGGGGGCGTGGTCGTGTGTGTGTGTGTGTGTGTGTGTATGCATGTGTGTGCTTGTGGTCGAGACATGCTTACGTTGAACAAGATTTAGACACGATTGCATTGATAAACCTCTTGCTCTAGCAACTCTAGTGAAGGAGTGCCCGACTAAGTGCATCATGTTATTAAATGCGTCAGACGCGCAGTTTGTTGATGCATGTTGTGAGGCATTGTGTTTGCACAAGAACACATTCCTTCTAGTTGTGTACGTTTTATAATTGCTAGCAGCAGCCAAGCATATACATTAAAGGTGCTCAATATCTGCAGCTGTATACTACAATATATACTACACATATTGGTTTAAATTATAACGTACTCTATTACATTCTCTACAACTCAGATTTACTAAGATGAACTTCAAGTGCTCCGTAAATTCCGTAAATTCAAACTCTGCTCATGAAGAGCATGTGATGTGATTGAAAGCTCCAGAACAGCTACTACATGGATCTTGTGGTTTAATTGTTTTCTTAATTAAACCTCAGTTTCTAAGCTTTACTCCCTTTAATAGTAAATACAAATGTGACCAAATTACTCCAAACCACATGGAGTTATTGTTTCAACAGTTCATCGCCTCTCTCAATACTCCGAAGAAAGACTCTTGACACACCTTTTCTTTGACACGCAACTAGCACTTTCATGTCATCTCGCAATCTTTGCCCCCTTCGCTCTCTTTTACTCAATCTTCTTTATTCCACCAGTTTTAGAAAATGAATTTTTGTTCTCTCTTTATCTTGTTTGAATATATTGCATTGACCCCTTTCCTGTCTTTTTATCATAAACTTGACTTTTGCAGCAGTTCCTGTACACATGTTTCTCTTCAATGCGGTACATTCAGAAGGAAGAAAGACATATTTGTTTCTGATAACTTTGTACTTATGTTTTGCTGGAGGCTTTTTGGAGTACATGCTCGAGTATTCATTGTGTTTTGGTGGGTATTTACATTCACACACATGTACCAGCCATGAAAGTGAAATGTTTCAAAAGATAAACCACAAGGAAGGTTTACAAAGGCACATGACGGCAGGCAAAGTCACTCTAGATATTCGTTATAATGCCAATGAGTTAATGCTTTCAAATTCAAAGTTCACCATTTGATTTATAACTTTAAATCCTCTATGTTATCACTAAAACTGCAACCTATTATGTGTGTCCCATATTTGTGCAGTGGCAAGTTGTCAGTCTTTGCTTCCCCTTTTCCAGAGCTCTTTTTGTTGTACTATTCCCTCGTCCCAGTACGCACATAAAAGCAAAACACTAAAAACACGCATGTTCAAACTTGCCACCCACCGGTCTGACTCTTTCTCTCTTACTCATCTCCTGAAATACTCTCACCCAATCGTCTGCTCTTGCCAGGATGGAAAAATACAGAATTGGCACTCTGTGACGCATAATACCACTCTCTTATACATTAGGACGTGTGTTCACAAAACAGACTCAGAATGAAACAAACAATGGCAAAATGGCTGGCACTCTTCCTCAGGGAATTATAACAGACAGCTTAAAGTAATGTGTTTGTATCTGAGGAGATGATAGAAATGTGCAGCAACAGTGCAGCAGTATCACACAGTTTTTTTTGTAAAATAACACAGAACAACAGCAGCAGCCCATGCAGCAATAGAATTCAGAAACAGTGATATGTACCTTATCGTCCTCCATTCGCTCCATCTTTGCTGCTTTGATAGAAGATATTAAGAAGAAAGACTAGAAGAACTCTTCCGTTAGAAGTGCACACACCTCTGTGCAAACAGTCTGCAAAGAAGCCTGAATACAAACAAACACAAGAACATTGTGATCATCAATAATGAATAAAGAATACATGTGTTAATAATCTATGCAGCCTATAGCGCATACCAGTAAGGATCATAAAGCACAGACCTAATAGAGACCCGTGCAGGTAGAGTGGAGCACTTCTCTGCTCTCAATGAATTCAACAGGAGTCGGTGCCCAACATGACAGTAAACCCCTCCCTTTGCTTCCGTATTCACCCCCCTCTTCTGCTCTCTCTAATCATGAACTCAAATGAGAAAAAAAGTGATGTAACTCCCTCTTTTCACATTTTTTTTTTAGCAATACAAACAGGAAATGTCAAATCAATGGGCTGCATAGACTTCAATACCCACATTGTGCGATGGAGCTGCAGATGATGCTTTGGTGATGGTTTTATTTAAAACATGTTGTATTATGTACAGAAGGCTACTTTACCGATTAGTTATGTTATAATGTCGATTGATAAACAGCATGAGTTAATCGGCGTTGTAAGAATGTTTAATTTTACCGTTATGTGGGGTTTGTGTCAGCCTTTGTATCCAGTAAATCAGTCCTGTCCAGATGATGTATGCTCAGCCAGATGTTCAGCCCTCCCTCCAGTGTGTTTTTATAGACGGTGATACAAGTTTACCCCCCCCCCCCCCCCCCCCACCCCCCCATCACACACACTCTTTACACACAGGAAAGCTCCCCTGTGCGTAAAGAGTACGTGCAAAAACGTTCCCCCCTTTGACTCACTTCTCGCGTCGTAATGACTGTGGCATCAGCGCGGATGCATTTCCACTGAGCTGAAGTAGGAGGGACGTGCTCGGGCGAGCGTAAGCCTCCAGCACGCAGCCGAGACTGAGAACAAACGGTGCCGGTGAAAGGAGTCTCTGTGCTGCTGCTGACCCGCCGGCTGCCCACCGGGGCGCGAGAACAAAAGGCAATGTGTAGGGAGTTCAGATACAAAGCCTTGTCATGCACAAATCATGAGACCGGCTCAGTGGGTGGTAAACAAATGGGGAGCCCTCATAATTCTTCATCAACTATTCGTCTAATCTCCACAGCCCACCTAAATCCCGGTCTGGAATTTGACAAGTTCTCTAGAGTGAGCAGGGCCATTTTTAAATCCACTTCACTTGGTGAGCAGGTTGGGTTCCTATTTAATTGTATTACATTTTTTTTTTACATGTATTGACATTGAACGTTTTAATGAGGCTCGGGGCTTACTTGGATTTTGGTGACAAATTGTTAAATATGAATATATTGTTCTGTGTTTTCTTACTGCCCCCCACACCCACCCCTGAAGATTTTGACCACATACAACAAATATAATATAGTGTACCCTGTACATATTGTTCATATCTGTTGGAACATCGTTTTGTTTAACCAAATCAAGGCTTGACTGGACGCCTGCCAGCTGTAACCTGCACACATCTGGCCCGTGCACTCGATGCGCGTCACCGGAGTTTTTCACAAGTTGCTAGCGAGACGGCTGTAAATCTGTCAGCCATGTTTACATCAATTACGATTGGTTTACGTTCATAATGAGGATTTTGGGAGAGTGGCTTCGGGGGATGCCTGAAGGGACGAACTGTCAGTGTTGCCGACTTAATGACTTTCTTGCTCGATGTATTGACGGCTGGAGCTGCTGCTTTCATTGGAAACAAGTTGGCAACATCTGGATGGGTTTTGCAGTTGGAACTTTTTTTTTTTTTAATCTAGCGTATTCTTGCTGTTTTAGCCATGTTAAGTATCTCTAAAGAAACTCAAATTGTGTTATGTTTAGATAAAACTAGATTAAAAAAAAAGAAGTAAATATTGAGATTGGAAAAATATTCTTTACACAGACTTTTTCAGTTGTCTTTAAAGTATCAGTTTAAATGTATAGAGTCCAAAAACTGGAATTAGCTCCCAGGTTGAGGACATGCCCTCTCTGTTCTCAGCCCAGACTGGTATAATTCATAAACCCTCTCAAATATGCAGGAATAAATTATGAAGTAATTATGTGTGTTGAGAAAAAAGTCTTAAGTTGGCCTCGACTACCAGCTCACTGATGGCCTCGTGTAACATTTCACCATGCATTTAATGTCAACTGTGGCCTATAGAAGTCCAGTAAATTAGCTCATATTTATTGAGCCAAAACATGGATAATTTTTGGTTTTGACAAAAATACAGATAACTAAACTATGACCAGTGGTTGCATAAGTACTCATGCATTATTTTCAAGTCTCAGCATCAAAATATATAGTATATAGTAAAAATACTCATTATGCAGAATAGCCCATTTCAGAATAATGTATGTTATGCAAATTAATTATAATTAAAGATTAATTATTGTGTACAATACTGAATTACTTACTGTGCAACCACACTTCTGTCATTCACTCTTGGCAGAACAAAAAAAGAGGAACTAATGGAGAAAGAGAGAGAGAGAGAGAGGAACGTGCAAATGTCCAGGTTCAGTGCCACAAGGGTTTGCAACAGTACTTATTCATTCCTCTGAAAATCCACCTCTGTCCCAGCATCTCATCTGACTCTGGAGAGCCGTTGTCAGGGAAACCGATCCCACAGCATCTCCTCAAGTGACCATGGCTTGAGTGAAAAATCGAGTTATAAGACGTCTGCAAACACAGACACACAGGGACATTGATAGATCCTCTCTCTCTTTCTCTCTCACTCACTCACACACACACACACACAGCCCATTACAAATCACATCCTGTAGCCTGACCTAAAAAAACACATGCGTATGTGTCATGGACTCCTGGCAAGGATTTCATTTAAAAAAGGTGTAAATATGGCAGTACAATCCATGACTTCAATGTTAACTATTAATTTTTTGAAATCCTTAATCTGCATTCAACAAGTAGAGCCTGTTCCCTCCTTTGTTTTGCTTATAATGCACCACACTAAAGGTTTAAATGTGTTTGTTTATTCTTTGAAGCTTTCAAAGAATTGACAAAAGCAAGAAATAACCCTCTCAAATTCACAATTTCCCCCGGAAATGTTCTGTTTTGTATGTATTTCGTCATTTAAAGGGAAATAAAACACTTCTCTTCCCACACTTCACTACATATATTTTAAATATTTCATTACCTCAAGCAAAATATTCAAACAGTCAAATCATGTTTAAATTGTCTGTGCCTATGCATCAAATCATTATTTTTTATGAATGTTTATATAACTGTATACACATTTCCTTTCAGTTCAATGTAGCATTTGAGGTATAGTTGCTACATTTGGGACGGTGTGTGGGATTACACATTCTGAACATGTATTTATGACGACAGCGTGTTGGTTCAGGCTCGACAGAGCGATGAAGCGCTGTGATCACAGTTTACTGGAGCCGGTCCTCGTGTACATTTGGTGCAGCAGTGCCACCGTCTGCTTTCGAGTTGCCATCATTTTGACTCCTGTTGATATCGACCAGATAAGACATTCACAGTCGCACACAACGCGGTGTTTCTCTCACTTGATGTTGTCGTCTCTGTATAAAACGATAACCAACGGCAGTCTACCGGCATCAAGTCAAGGGTGAAGGGGGATTTGTTTGGTGGACCACATGAACTCAGCCCAGAGGAACACACCCTCTCTGGCGTGTCAGGACGTATTGTAGCATAGCTCAGGTGATCTGCTGACGACAATCAAAAGAAGATTACAACTGTGCTGTGAAGACGGAAGTGTCTACATTGTAACTGTAATACAAAACGGTAACGAGCCTCTGCTTGTCACTTCTAGCAACGGGAAGTAAACAGTGACATCCTGGTGAAGGTCAAAGGAGCAAGTTGATATTTGTCTGACTGTGTACAAAAATGATACACAGAGACAATTTAACAGTGTGTTAAACCCTCCACCTTCGTGAATACGTTGAATATTACTTTTGATTTTATTTGTAATATTGCTACTTTGAATTACGGTACTGAATGATCAACTTAAATAACGAGAATCTTTGTGTGTATTTTGGTAATTCAGCAAAACCTAGATTTATATTTTCAGAAGTCATTGATATCCTGCATCTTTTAGGACTTTATAGAAGCTTCTGTTGTATAACAACTGATGAAGTATAATCCTCAATACTATGTTAAATGTTTTACACTTTGTAATATTCACATTGATCATGAAGTAAATCTTCTGTAATTTTTCAGACTATTTGTGCCATGAAATAATTGATATTCTTCTGTTAGAGAACAAAATATGTCAATGTACTTATTTGCACTTTCACACATCCAGCACTGATGAAATGCACAGAAATGTGTGGTTTTCAAACTTAAATCAGTTTAGATTCTAGTTTTTTTTTTAAAGTAGTTACCCTACATCAATACGTCTCATAACTAGGCACACATGTCAACTGGTTGGTCAGATACAGTTCAACTGTGCCGCAGTGTGGTGAAAATAGGATATTACATCAAAACAACCACCTGGTTTTATCACTACTGCCACCCGCTGGAAAACGCTGTTAGTTTTCCCAGCAGACAGACCGAGTGTTTCAGAGATGACTAAATATACACTTCATCCCTTGTGTAAATATAGTCTGGAAAACTTTGATGAAGAGAGGATGAGGCTGCAAAATCATGACAGCTAAAGGCTGTATCGGGTAGTGCAGAGAGACTAGTCGAAAACTGAAAATCTTAATAGCAGCCATTACGGGTACAGTTATTAACCAGGCTGGCTTTTTTAAAATTAAGGAACCGATTTGATAAAAAGTTCACCGTCTGGTTTAGAGAAAAGCCCATTAAGTAAATCCAATACAACTAAGTACTGAAACACTTTAATGAACAACATCATTTAAGTATTTATTGATTGAACAAACTGAAGAGTAGTTGAGTACAATCGAGAGGGTGACAAATACTTCAGACCACAACATGCAAAGTTGTGCATGTTTATATTTAAAGTTAATAACAGTAGCATCACTAACAACGATGTCCTTCGGCACACTACTGAGCTGCAGGTAACAGAATGTCCTGGAGTGGACTGTCCTGATCAATGACTGCCGATTTCAGATCTTCCCTGGGAAACTTCCATTCTCTATCTGATCGTCCCATTTGGAAACCTGGAGGAGATATTAGAGAAAACATTAGTTTAAGCATCAGCAGAACTGACTACCTCAAGTAGTTTCATATCAATCCCTAGAATATAGCACCAACACAGATTTGAGATTCCCTGGTTTTGGGAACGCTAAATTTAAAATTAGTCTCACAGATGGTGCAACAAAAATCTTGAGTAAAAAAACTAGTTTGGTTACCAACTTATGAGCTTTCTAATGTAACAGCTGTGAGAACATAACTATAAATGTATAAAGAAAAAGACGTTCAATGGATGTCATAAAGAACCTCAAACTTCGAGATAACAAATTACCAGTTAATCACAGTCAAAGGAAAGCACACGGCACAGAATATCACAAAGCAGTAAAACAAGTATAGGTTACATAAAATAATCCTATCTATCCAGCACTATCAACATTAAAACATTACCAACAAAGCTATCATAACTGTAATGCTATAACTTACCCAGCCCATAGGGCAGAGGCTCTTGTAGACCCTCTGGTACCAATCACAGGGAGCCACATCCTGGTCTTTGGCTGACAGGGCCTTATTGCACCTGTGGAAGTCTGCGGCAAAAACACAACAAGGGTTCAAGGTTTCCATCAGACACTAAAAACAAGATTTCAAAAAAGCCACGGAGATGTTCAAGCTAAATTATAGCCAAATAATCTCACCACTATTGTGAAACTGTTTTAATAAAACTAGCTTAAATTATAACCTGACACTGTTATAAAAATAATTTTTTTTGAGCACAAACACTTACAATGTAATCAATGGTGTATGTTTTTCTTAATTACAATGAATATAACAGGCCAATATTTTCACTGTAAAGTTAAAAGAACATTTTTATTTGAAAGTATTGTATCAATTACCAATGACTGATCAGAATACTGGTTCCAGTGTGTAAATGGTTAATTATTTGCAATATAACTTGTCGCAGATGTATTTTGTAGTACTACCAATGTCATGTGGAGGTCATTTAAATGTCACGTCTAATATTATTAATAACAGAATGACGACTGATGTGTAAGCTTCCGTTTACTGTCCGCTAGATCAAATATTTAACTAAACGATCCCGGACTAACATCACAGATGTTACGGATGACACGGTTTCCTTCTCTTGAATTATTGAGTGCTACGAAGTCTTCTAAAGGGTAACACAACTTGTGATCCAGGTCCTCACCCAGGTAGTTCTGAAAACAGTTGCGGGTCTGGTTGGTGTTGGGGAACCGGGCGTCAAAGGGAGCCGTCCTGTAGTTCTTGATCTTCTCCTCGATAGTGTCAGACATCTTTGTTAGCTGCAGTCACACGTCTAGATGATACTGAAACAAGTCGCAGGAAAGATTAACTCACAGCGAATACAGGTTCAGAAAACACGTTAGATGAACTCGGCTATCAGTGTGTCACCTCAACTTGAGGCTCAATGTTAGCGGCGTTAAATATAGCTTTGTGATTAATTTGAGGTTAGCGTTGTTTACGCGCCTACTCGATGCCGATGTGTTTATCAAACCGAAGGGTTACTATCTAACCTTGGCACGTGACAGGAAAATATACTGATAAAACAAGTATAACAAACATAGCTTGGCAAAGTGTTATCAGTTAACTGTTAGTTAGCTAATGCTAGCTGTTAGCTCGTTGCTAACATGTTTAATATAGCTGGATATTGTTCACCAACACATTTGAGAACGGCTGTTTGTTTCAAGCGTGTTAGGAGCTCAATACACCAGACAGCCTGAGAAATAGAAACGTAAAGGTTGCAAATAGCACGCAAAGGTTCGGGTTTACCGACAGCTAACCTTGGGACGTTTCTTGATGTGTCCTCGGTGCGCTCCGGAAACATACCCTGCCTCGTCGACGCGCAAAGGATGCTGGGATACGGGCTCAATGACACGCCTGACCAGAAATGTGACTTCATTTGTCAGGTTCCTAGTATTAGGTTTTATCGAATTTTATAATTAACATAATAATTACCAGTAACCTGATTTATAGTAGATAGATTAGTTTGGTTTACATGCAACACGCAAAGGACAGTGGGATATATAATGTTGCCTTATGATATTTCCTATGGATCTCTCACCTCAGCAGTTAGATTGATCTGCTCAAAACTACAACTACATTGGTGGTTGTAGGAGAACAGATATTGGCATTCTAATTTCAGTCGTTGTTCATGGTTTACTGTTTTGAAACAAATACATTAGGTTATCGATGCAAAGATGACCTCCCCCTACTGAGTTAAAATCAGCTTAAAGCAATACTCCACCCACCACTAGTATTAAATAGGCTTGTAGACCATATGAGTACTGAATTTAAATGTAGTACAATTCGTTTCCAAAGAGGACTCCAGCTGTGTACAGTTTGAATTTGATTTACTACTTACACTTAGGTATTCAACGTGTAAAATATAAAAATATGTATTGCAACATGTCAACGAAACATAACATGTTCTCTGCTCTCCATCTATATTCTCAGTGTGTTCCACTTTCTTTATTGTTGCCAAATATATTTGAATACAAGTCTCAAAGTCAATTGAAGTAATCAGATTCAAGTCAAAGTCATTTACAAAGTCCCCTCAGGGCAGAACACAAGAAACTACATATTTTATTATGTAACTTACATTACTATCTTCATTTTGAATTCCTTTGATAAAATATTTATTTTTAATGATTGAAAACATCACTCACAGTAGTATATACTTTTAGACTGTTTATCGTGTAAGATTTGTAAAGGGGCCGATGACAGTTAGACCTAATGTATTGTGTTGTATGAATATTACAGCCACTGTAAATGTTGTCCACATTTAACTTGAAGCAATCTATTCTCTTCTCCCTTACCAACACTTTGAAACAATGGAGGAGCCTTTGAAATGGGACACATGTTGTTGACCTGTATTGACAACGTATTCGGTCCGGAGATGCAGATTTCAGCGGATCCATCCCCTGAAGTGGGACACAGTCTCCTTTCTCTTTTCTTGACCATCTTCCTGTCAAAGAAGAGGTCAAAGATCACAGGTGTCTCTGTCGCTTCCTTTTAGCTTCCTGTCTCGCTGTGTTTTTCCTTCATCCTCTTTTCAGCAAAACTTCAAACTGGACCCACTGTGGGTTTTGTGATAAATGACAATATTTGTTCTAAATCATAAAAATCACAAAGTACTACCAGATTTAAATGGATACGTTTTTGAGACCCAATTTGATGTCATTAAACCTTATTAGGGTGAAACAGCTTTGTGGTGTATAATGACGTGTATATTAATCCCAACAATGATCTCAAAAGGCTCATATGTGTGTGTGCAAATTCACCCTTCTCTCGCTCTCTACCAATTTCGGACTCTCTCTCTCTCTCTCTCTCTCACTGAGTCAGGATATAGGTGTTGTCCACTGCTGAGGAAGGAAATTCTGTCACTTAGAACAATGGGCCTGTTTCTCTATCTATAGACCCAGAGAGCCTGAGAGCCAGAGAGAGAGGGAGCAGATTGTGTCCAGTTAGTGAGAAAAACAAAAGAAAACAGGTATTTTAGTCAATAAATGATTGAACTAATGGTTATTAAGAAGTAGCAATGTGTATGTAGATGTGTGACAGGTTAACGCCTTTTGAAAATGGAATTTCAAAGCGGAGAAAAGAAAACATACAAGGTTATTAGATTACTTTGAGCTGCGTATTTGCATTCTGGTGGCGAAGATTCATCATAAGACACTATAGAAGGATCTGAAGTAACTGCGGGTAAGTGCATTCAAAATCTAACAACTAAAAGCACTGCTGTTTCCTTCTTGGAGCATTTCAAAATGTATGGTTTTTCTAAATATTTCACCACACCACCGGGGACAGTATGCTCAGTAAAAACTGCCATCTTTTGTGTCGAGAACGATAACAGCAGATTTTAGGTGTGGGTTGCACCTCAAAGGGTGGAAGTGTAGCCTCAAGACATGACAATTAGTCCTGTCAGAAATTGCAGCTCAAACGGTGGTAGTTTTCCAGCGAGATTCAATGATTGTTTTAGGCCTCCAAATTCTACCATGAGCTGAAAACAATCATGTGATCCTCAATTTTGATTGTAATCTACAAAGAAGTAACGCTGAGAATGGGACAGGCAGTGCCTTTGGAGTGGGTATTTCCCTGTCAGTGCGACAGCTGGATCTGAGTCCTGCTAAAGATGCTTCCTGTTTGAGAATGGGAAAGTCACGCTATGCTTTTCAGGGGTGTCCTTGGTTAATTTCTTGTTTTCACCATGTTGACAACCAGCTGTAGGTATCCTGTTGATATTTTTTGATAGTGACATCAGGCCATTGTTATATTGTTTCAATGCTGGCATTGCTGATACATTCTTCACCACAGTGTGGAGGTAGATTAAGTAGATAAGGGGAAACGGGACTTTTACAGTATCTTGACATTTTCATTGTCATCATTATTATTATTATTATTATTATTTATTGGCAGATTATTGAGTTAAAAATGCTAGATTTGTTCTTAATATCTGCATGTTATCTATCGCACTCTGTCAGATGGAGGGGTCTGGTAGTCCTCGCTTCAGAAAGCTCCATTTCCCAGTGGGTCTGTGGATCAACTCGCCCAGGAAACACTTTGCCAAGCTTGGGAGTCGCTGGCCGAGCGCTATCTCTGTCAAGTCAGTCTGAAGTACTCCTAAACTCTTTTTTAAAAATCTCCTGTGTTTTGCATCTTTCATGCCAGTTATTGCTTAGTTAGAGTGCCTGATGGTTGAATTAACAGTTAATGTGTTATCTTACTTCCACTGTCATTGGTATCCCCTCACCCTTGTATCCCTTCCCTGTTTTATTTTAGTCCTTGTTGTTTGTCCATGTTTAGTCCGTCATAATTCACAGCTGACTTGTCCCTTCCTTTCTCCTTCCTCTCTCCTCCATCTGTCTTCCCCTCCTCTGTTGTTCTCAGGTCGACCACCAGCTCTGACGCAACCTCCCTCCACGAGGCCCCCTCTGCTCCTTCCTCTTCCCTTTATAACTCCACCCCCTCGCTGGCTTCCCCTACCCCATCCCCATCTCCTTCCCCAGCCTTCTTAAGGC
This sequence comes from Cyclopterus lumpus, assembly GCF_009769545.1. NCBI lineage: Eukaryota > Metazoa > Chordata > Actinopteri > Perciformes > Cyclopteridae > Cyclopterus > Cyclopterus lumpus. The sequence goes on along the minus strand of NC_046981.1, from coordinate 12,016,844 downwards.
CCCGGCCGGTTGGGCCCCAGTCCCGCACAAAGCGCCTTTCCCATCTCTTCCTGCGAGGGCGCTCTAACAGTGACCGGGACCGGGCGGTGGGGGAGAGGGAGAGAGAGGTCTGGGCTCATTCAGCTGCCCCGTCCTCTCACCACTACTTGCCCCCTGCCTCTTCCTCTGCCCCGGGCCTGATCAAAATCTATGGGGATGCCCTTTCCAGTGGGGCCAACTATCGCTCGCTTCTGGCCAACATTCACTCTACAGCCAGACAGCTCATCGCCCAGGTCATCACCCGGTACACTGAGAGGGAGAGGGAGGAGACAGATGACGCAGGTATGAGAGCAGGAAATCATGTAGACCTCTGCTGCGAGTCATTACTTGGAATTGTTTGCTCAAATATTTTAACCAATAGGGAATTACTTAATATAAACATAAACAGTGGTGTTATGGAAAAATAATTAGCCCCCTCTGCTCCCTTTCTCCATTACCTTCTAGTTCTCCAAAAATACAGCCCAGAGGACTTCCTGTTGTGTGATGTCATTGGAAAGCCCATCCAGCAGCCAGATGGAGCTATCAAATGGGAGACAGAGTGCCGGAGAAGCGTTGCCCCATGGGAATGTCCCTTGTTGTTAGTGGACATGTGGCGGCCTAAGGAAGGATTTGAGCGTCGCTTTGAAATCCAAAGAAAGGATGACTATGAGAGAGAAGAGAGGGAGAAGGAGAAGGAGCGTGAGAGGGAGGGAGAAAACTATCAAGGTATGCTTGAGACTCAATTGGCAGGTCTCTTTATTCATGACACAAGGTCAAACTGACCGATCCTCCGATTGTCTGGGCAACAGGTGTGCGCTGGCGGCGGAGCAGGATGTCATCAGGGGGTGGGCCAGAGGAGAGCGAGCGTGGTCACCGTGGGAGAAACTCTGAGCTCAGGAGGAGCATCAGTGACATGAACCTGAGTCTGCGGCGGCGCCAAGGCAACCATGTCAGTAATGACCCACGTGGGTCAAGCAACCGGCCTAACAACAATGGAGGAGTGCAGGACAGGAAGAACATTGTGAGCATGATCAACCCACAGCAAGAAGAGGTAAAGAGGATGAACTTGTGAGGGAAAAAAAATGAATTACTGAAATGGTGCATGTGGCGTTTCAACCATCACGTGATGTCTGAACCCTTTTTCAGATTAGAGCCTCAAAAGTGGAAGCAAAGGTTGGATGGACAAACCAGCTTGCGGAGGATGAGAAGGATTACTCCAGCTGTGACCTGGAAGTGATGTCACAAAGTTTGATCCTTCCACCCACAGATCGGCCCTACTTCCTGTTGCTGCAGGGTTACGATCAGAGCAAGGCGAGACACGCTGACAGATGATATCACACACACACTCACAAACACTCACAAACAACACCCACACACACAGAGGCTTTGTAAACACAGTCAGACATGTATGCGGTCTACTTAATAGCAAGGTGCTTACACACTGATGTGCACAGATGCACGCTAACAGGCATTTTCGTCGAGGACTTGTGCAGACGTACACGCGTGCACACACCCTGCACATGACATCATACCTGCATGTCCGTAATCGCCACATACCATCAGGGTTTCCATCCCTCTACAAGGCGCTCCCATTCAGCATCCTGCACAAAACAGCCTCAGAGCAGCACAATGTCTCAACAATATATCCAACGAAGTAAAACTCCTCTGTGTACATCACTCCATCTCACACAATGACCTCACACAGCTCTCCATTGTAGCAAACTGTGACACACTTCATACCTTATCAACTGCCTTCTGTTCAACTTAAAATCTCTGAGATGGAAAATGGATCAAAACCATAACACTTAAAAGATAGCAGACAACAGACCTCCCTGACTTTGCTCTGCTCTCCACTGTGTGTTTTGTTTAGGATTTTGTTTTGTACATCATGGCGGCACATACGCATATGTTTGGAAGAAAGCCCACAATGAGGGAGAGAGAGAAGGATAGAGAGCGAGAGAGGAAGGGGATGAGACCTCTGAAGGTGGACACGTTCCTCTCTGCTCCTGACCTCTTGGCCAGACACTTGTTGGTCAGGAGAGACTCACCTGTTCCCGACACGCCCACCAGACAAGGTACTAGCAGTCACTAACTCATATCATACATACATCCATGATGCGATTGCTGTCTACCTTAATCTGATTTTATTTTGTAGTAGCTCTGATGCGACCCTTCAGAGGAGGTGCAGTCACACACAATGGAGTGGCCCTTTACAGGGAGACGGTCCTAAAGCCTGGGGATGTGATTGGTTTGGGGAACCACTTCCTTTTCTTGTATCGGGACCCTCGCGTGACTCCAGCTCCACCGTTGGCTTTGACCCTGCCATGGCAGGCTGATGCCTCCACCCCCTGCTGCGCCTCAGGGTTAGTGGACAGACAGGAGGCTCTGAGGCAGTACCTGGCATCTACGGAGGCAGTTCTGAAGTTTCATCCCCGTCACGCAGATGCTCTGTTACAGGTGAGACAGGAAGATAAAGAAGCTCTTACTTACTATCCATTGGTCTGGTATGAAAAAAAAAACGGCCTTGCTGACATATGTTGTGTTTATCCCTCACTATTTCTTAGGAGATAATCTCCAAAAATTCCTCCCCAGACTCTGGAGGAGGGCCATTAGCTCCTGCTTATCTCCTGTCAATCATGATAGATCATGCCTCAAAACACTTGGACCCTGCTCTCACACCACAGATATTACTCAAGTCAGCCAATCATATAAAAGAAATTGTCTGGGTAAGTAAAAACAACAACGGCTCAATATCTAAAATAAAAGGGGGTGCCCTGGGAGTTATGGTGATAACCATGAACCGCAAGGACAACAACCATGGAGATGTGTTGCATGTTTTCCCATCTGTGCTTTGTGCTAACTTTGACATGCTAACATGCTCACAATGGCAACGCTAACATGCTGAGTTAGCAGATATAATGTTTTTTTTATTTTCACCATCGTAGTTTAACGTGTGCTAACATTTGGTAATTGATACTAAACACAAAGCACAACATATGCTGATGGGAAAGGCATTAGTTCTGCAGGTGTTTGATCATAAATGCAAGTATTGGACAAATATGATTGGACCTTATGATGGTGAGAGATTAAAGGTCAGGCGTTTTCCAAAATGTATATTTTTATTATAAATCAACCCAATGAGGAAATAAATATCTTGAACAAATTTCTTGGGAATCCATCCAGTAGTTGTCAAGACATTTCACTAAAAGCCATGAAAGTAAACCTGCTGGTGGTGCCAGAGGAAACATTCAGGGGATCTCCAAAGCCAGTAGGGTTCATCCTCTGGGAACCACAAACCTCACTCTGTCCAATACTTGAGATATTTCAGTAGTGAACCGGCTGACATTGCCATCCATAGAGCCAATGCTGATAGCTTGTCTAAGAAACAAGAGTTCAGCATACAAAATGTGCTACATGTTGATGTATGTTGTGTAAAATTAAAAAAATACCTAGTGGTTTAGTGGTTGTTCATGTGGTGAACACATAACAACTGAACTATTATATGTCATTATTTTTAGAGGATATAGTGCATGACAATATGGCCAAGTCCTTACTTAAACCAGCTTGGCAAAAAAAAAACTCAAGAAGGCAGATTGAGATTGCCACATTCAGTCAGACAGAAAAAGCATCAGACAGACATGTGCCCTTCATTGTGGCCGGCGACGTTGTGGACACAAGCGAGGATGAGCTGATGTCACTGCCCTCCTGCTGGAAAATGTGCTGTAATTGTCCTGGCTGCAGGGCGAGACTACACTCCCCCTCCTCCACCCCCACACTAACCCAAGATGTCTCTCCTCTCTTCTGTCTCCAATTCTCTTTACAGGATAACATTAAGGAATTTGGGGATAAGCATCCCACGCAAAAGTAAGAACATTTTTGTTCTCCGTCCTGTTTCCTCTGTTTAGAGATCTCCTGCTGAGTGATTCATGATACATTTATGCTTGTGCTGTTATGTCTTCAGCACATTTTTGTGGTATGATGAAAGCATTGTAACACGGTGATGTTGAAAAATGGCTCAAATATAGTTTAGTAATAATAACTCTAGTCTATTTTTACTCACAGTATGGTGTGTTTCTCTATAAAGCATAAACAAAATACTGACAGAAAAATGTTCACAACTATTTTACAGCGAACATAAATTTGGCATTGCGTTATTGTCTCTAGTTCCACAGAGCAAGAAGGTGAGATAAGCACGCCGAATGTCCAGAAACTGTCCTCTGACCTTCGACCCCTGATGTTCTGGATGTCAAATGCCACAGAGCTCCTTAACTTCTTCCAGGTCAAAGTTGAAGCCATGGAGAAAGAGTGGGAGTTTGAAGGTGAGAGTGATTTGAAAACAATGGAGATTACTGATTCAAGTAAAAAAAATAAAAACTTTAGAAGCTGTGACCGTTTAATCAAATTAAATAGAACTTGAAGTGGGCACACAATCTTTAACTCCTCTTTCTGATTGTTTCGTTAAAGCCCCAGGCGACCCAGTTTTGACGGCTGACATGGACACCTGCTCAGAAGCTCTGGCTCAGCTGGATGATGTCATTATGCACACCTTCCAACAGTGTGTGTATCACCTCACTAAGGTACAGGATAAAGCTACTACTTGTTTAATTGTCACTTTAATGTTTGAGCAGTTTAAATACATAAAAAGTCAACCTATTTTACTGTTTCACATGTTTTGACGCCAGGAATACTTTTGAATACCATGGCCAGCTAAACTTCACAGAGACACAGCAACATGTCTTTCTCAAGACTGAATACATATTGTTTTGTTTTCCAAGATGTTTCTGAAGCTGTCTAACCACCCATTCTAATTTGTTCCAGCTGTGAGCAGCTCCTCAATTCCCTTTGTGCTTTGCATCCTGGGAAAATAGTGTGCAGCAACAGCACACTTGAAAATTGACTGTATTAGTAAAACAGATTATAACTTCAGTATACTTAATTTTGTCACTTTTCCATTGTAAACACACTACACACTAAAAGACTGCTTAGACCTCGTGTGTAGTTGGGATTTGACTCTACATTCTCACAGCCACACTAATAATAATAAGCTCACAATGAAAATGCTAACATGCTGATATTAGCAGATATGATGTTTATGTTCAATGTCTTAGTTTTGCGCATTAGCTAATGATGATAGATAAGTAAGAGGAACACCAAAGTTATTAGTATGACAGGGGGACATGATTATCTGCACCAAATTTCATACAAATCTATCAATGGTAGATTCACAAATGTCAGGAGGATCCATCTTCTATAGCCATGAATGTGTGTACGAAGTTTATGGCAGTCCATCCAATATTTGTTGAAATATTTGGATGTGAATCAAATAGTGGACTGACCAACAGTCAGACAAATGGAAAACAACTCTTCATATCCTCTTCATCTTAATCCATCCCATTTCAATCTGTCTCCCCACCCCTCACCCATCATTCCAGTAACATACAGTATATGTTTTCTTCAATACATATACTGAATAAATTAACTCAAGTTTCCCTTCTTTCTGTCCACAAAGACTCTGTACTCACTCCTTCCAGCTCTCCTGGACTCCAACCCATTCTCCAGCGAAGAGAAGAAGGATGGAGCTCGGAGTGCAGAGGGAGAGGAGAAAGAAGAAGGGGAAGGAGAGGTGGACGACGTGTCTGCCTTACCACCCAAAGTTGCCGGACTGGTAGAAGTGTACCGCTGTTCTCTGATGCTGTCCCGGGAGGCATGTCTGTCTCCGCCGCTCACCTCCCAAACCTTTGGCTACCTCTTCTTCTTCACCAACACCTCCCTGCTCAATACTTTGCTGGAGAGAGGTGAGAGGGCACGGTCAAAGTGTAACGTTTGCTCAACACCCAGAGTGGCCACAAGTGACAATTGGGAGAAATGGTCAAATGTAACAGCAGCATAGGCAAGAGTCAAGTTAATGATATGAATCAGCAATGCCAGTTATACCACACTTTCTAGTTCTGAACAATAAGCTACTGGTCTTACTAGACCAAGAAGAAGGAAAACCCTGTTGTGTATTAAATTGAGCAATGCTCTTCTATTGTTTACGAATTTAACTTTTCATCTGTAAAAGGAGGATTGTGTTATTCTTTAAAAAGTTAGATAGTCTTGCTTTCAAGGTCAAAGCACCACTTTAATTTCTCCCTTTGATAACATATTTGTGCTCTCTCTTTAGAAGGACTGTTTTCGTGGTCCAGAGCGGTCCAGATCCGTACAAACTTGGACCTTGTTCTGGACTGGCTACAGGGGGCGGGATTAGGAGACATAGCCTCTGAGTTCATGAAGAAACTGTCAGTCACAGTCAACTTCTTGTGTATTCCCAAGACTCGACTTATCCAGGTAACACAGCTAAATGTGAAGGAAGCTTCTCAGCTCAAGATTAATAGTTATTCATATTAATTGACTATGACCTCTTGTCTTCCAGTCATCCTGGACCAGTTTACAGGAGGACCATGTCTTATTAAGCCCTTCTCAGTTGCACCATCTGCTCACCCATTACAAGCTGGGTCCAACCAGAGCCCCACCAGCATCGTGGGCTCCTCTGCCAGGCACAGAGCTGAGTGGAGGTGATACATATATAGATACGGTAAGAATCCAACCAGTGAAATTATCCGTTCAATCAATTATTTATTTTTTCTTTCTCATCTTTTAGACATCTTTGAGAGCTTCCTGGACCATCCTCCCCTAATCCTGCCAAATGAAACTCCACGCCTTGACCTCTCCCAGCCAATCCCAAACCCTGAGCTTCAAAAGGAAGTGACACGTCTCCGCACCTTCTTGTGGGGACTCGACCAGGATGAGCTCCCCGCCAATCAGAGGACTCGGCTTTGAGAAAGCCCATATTTGTCTCTCTATGATGTCTCGGAAATGAAAAATTAAATCACCAGAAACAGCACACACACACACACACACACACACACACACAAAAGCCAACTGGACATTTTTTCTGCATTTTGTTGCCTGGTTGTTGTTTTTTCATGACATTATTTCATTTATCCATTTAGATATTTCCAAGTAAAAGAAATGTATTGGCTTTGGTATGTCTTAATAGACTTTATTTTAAAGCAGGGAGTAAAACCCCATGTCTGTTGGATTGTGCAGCGTTATGCATTACACATGACAGTTTTACTTGGCTCCCATGTATGTTTTTTAAACTACTTGTTTTTTAATAAAACGCTGAATACTAGTCTTAAAGACTTACAGTCTCCGTGTGATCTTTGACAAGCTTGTTTCCCACAGCGGGGCCCCTTGGGTTTGGCATTCGCCTCAACACCAGAGGAATACTCCACAAGGTGGCGATGCAGGACTCATTCCCCTTTGACGTTAAGTGATGACTCTGCAGGTAGAGTTGCTTGACTAAGGAGGCAATCATACAACTAAATTAAAGTCCGCTCCAAAGGCTCACTCTCATTTCCTGTAATCAGGGTAGCATTTACGAAGGGGCCATGACTCAAGGAAGTAAATGAGAGACGACCACACACAAAGGTTACCTTTACCAAGGTGAGCTGTCGTAAAGGTCAAAGCTGGGCACTCGAGAGCGGGGGAGATTTCCATTTTCCTTTGTTGGTGTTACACGCACACACAAGTGGTCTGATTGGTATGGTTTCCTGTTTCATTATTGTGGTATAATCCCTGGTGCTATTAAACCAGTTCAGGTCATTAAGCCTTAATTAGCACGTGGCTGTCATGAGCAGACGGCAGACCGGTGATATCATCAACAGGAGTGAGTAACAGCTGAACAAGAACTGTCACAATTTTATAATATCCAGTCAATTGCACCATCTAGTCAGCCAGACCTTGGAAAACATGTCACCGCTTTCTTTGTTTTGAGAGCGAAGCTCTATGACGTCTCCAAGAGACTTATCATGCTCCTCCTTTGGCTCCTGACCATAGGGCATCCTTTCTTCCGGTCAGCTCACACATGAATTCCATTACTGTAAAAAGCTAAAAGTCCTGTGAGAGACCCCCTGCTTACATCACCACTTCTGCCTACAGTTCTGTGTCCCCAACTTTTTTGTTTACTGTGCTGACATCAAAAACATCCAACGGAGAAAGACTGGTTGTCCATTGTGAATCATGCGAAGAGGCTCCCTGCGGTCACTCTTATCAATTAAGTGATTGTAATCAGTCTCATTTGAAATTCAATGTGGTGTATGAGTGAGAGTGAGACTGTGTTTGCGTGCTAATTTCAACTTTCCAGTAATGTCAAACAGATGTAGTCTGCAGCGTTATAATTAACAACAGATGGGGTTCAGACTGGTATAGGTCCGTGCTGATTGTGTGACATTACAGTAGTCTGTGATACAATACGGTGACCAGTGTCTGAGCACTATTAAGTAACATGTCAGGTTTAGTAAGCATGTGACACACACACGGTTTTCTGTGATCCCAATCACTGACAGACAAAATGTCTTACACACTTTCACCCAGTATTGCGTAGTCATACATATACACAATCTTCTTTTTCTGTCTCTCTCGCCACACGCACACGCGCACACACACACACACACTCACACACACACTAAGGAGACTTCTTTACCCAGGTGCAGAGTCCCACACCTGTTGTAGCAGCTCTCTGTAATTAGCTCAACACAATTACCATTGGTGGATGGAGGGGAGGGCAGGGTGAAGACAATGGTGCAGTTATTCTCTCCCTATCATCTCCTTCTCTCTCCCTGCTGTCGAGTAATGAAAGATTCTTTCCTTCTTCAAAGAGACGGAGTTTCCTACAAAACAGCTGAGTCAGAGGAGAAAAGAGAGAAGGATGAAAAGAAAAGGAGAACAGAAGGGAGGCGAGCGCGGTAATGCAATGCTGCTGGTGTGAGGCCCAGTGGACCACAGTGATTGTGTTCATTACACACAGGAGTCATTTTCAGGAACCAGAAAGGGCCCATGGCTCTCACACTTTACACTAACCGCTACAACCTGAACGGCCTCGGTATCTATGTGTGATCTGCTAACACCTTTACCTGAGCCCTGCGTCATCCTAAAGCCCGAAGCATAAGGAAGTTTTTTCAAGTCGTACGTCAGAGGAAAGGGCAGAATACCATGACTGGAGGGCCACCGATGGAGGTTGTGACATGTTTTATCAGGAAATCAGGGAGTAAGTGTGAGGGTTGAAGTCTAAAGGCGTCATCATTACCAAGTATTACAGAATATGGTCTCTAATACCAGTAGGGACCTTCATTATGGGGGGCAATATTAATTTCATGAGTCTGGCTCCCAAGAAAAAAAGCAAGATTTCTCATTTTGGGTCTTAGTTTGAAAATATTATGATAATATATGAGTCAGCTCTAGTCTAAAACAATGTCAAAGTGGAACAATATGCATGGCTCCGGGCTAAGTCCGTTGTTAAGGCCAGGAAGGAAACAAGGGAGCAAGGGAATCTCTGTTAAGTCACAGACTGGGGGTGTAGGAATCGGCGACTGTGATAGGTTTGAGACGAGTGGTAAGAAGGTCAGAAGTGCTGGAAGGGAAATCAGTCAGACGCAGACAGACGACAGACTGTTGCTGAGGTGAGGAGACTCCTGGATCAAATGGACAGCGGGGCCTCAGTGAGATGACTAAAAGGCCGAGAGAAAAGCCTCAGTCCACCTCAAGGGACAGATCTGTTTTCCTGGTTACGTCACCCGAACGTGAAATGCACACATAAACACACACATTTTCTTTTTTCTTGGTGCACACATGCATGCCCCTTCACACAAATGCACACAGGCACACGTAGGATATAAAGAACCCCTGTGAGGTCAGATCCACCGTGCTGAGGCTGTCCACTGTTAGTAGGACTAGCCAGCTCAGCCTCACAGTCTCACTGGCAGCTACAGCCACCACCACCAACCACTGCACCCTGCCTTGCCCTGCCCTACCCTGCCCCGGCCTTCTCTCCACTGGCGGCTGTCTGTCCTGCTACTGGTTCTCCGGGGCAGCGGAGCGTTAATGTGTGTGCTTTCCAATTTGGGACACAGCCAGTTCCCCCAATTTGGGACTGGTGCTATTTTCCTCTTTTTCAAAATGTCCTCGTATACCTTTTCCCTCCTTTCCTCTTCTTTCCTCCCATTTTCCTGCCTCTCTCTCTCTCTGTCGTTCTCGCTCAGTATGTTTCTCTCGGGCCGGGGGGCCTGTGGGCCTGTGGGTAGGGGCCTTATTCCATCAGCCTGGGGCTTCTGTCAGAGGCTTGTTCCATTTTGCGTCATGGTGTTGACTGAGCGGACCCCACACTTAACTCCCATAGAGCTATGGGGTTGGGCGGCAGGGCAGCCGGCGCGGGCTAACGCGGCCCGTGTTCAGCGTGGTAATCTGATGGCCATGTTTATTTTATGCTGCTCTCCTTTGATGGAGCAGAAAAAGTCTTTGGGCTTTTTGTTTCAGCACTTTCACTGCCAGGTCAGAGGTGCTCGCCGTGGTTACGCTCAGGAAGAATAATATTTGCCCTTATATTCGCTCCAAACAGGCTTTTTTCCATATTAGTGTCAGGGATACTCTCTGAGTTTCTGCCTTCCACTGATTCGGCACATTGGAGGTGAAGGGTGGTGGGGGACCGCACCTCAAATGGATCGCTCCCTGGAGGATAACAAGGGTGTTCCATAGGTCGTCCCAGGGGCCTGTCCCTATACCCCTGAGTGAACCCCCGTCACACTCGGCTGCAGACCTGAGAGACAGCCCTGCAGCAATATATATATAAGTCCCTGTAGTGAAGGAAAACACACACATAAACACATGAAAACACTCTCCCTCCTGCTTGGCTGCCCCGGGCTCCACCTCAGCTGTCAGTCGTCCAAACCTCCCAGGGGTTCTCTTTAATGCAGTTACCAAAAAAAAAGAGCTACCTCTCCTTGTCTGCCTGTGCCATTCACTACCTCACCTCAAAACTCACACACCTACCTATCTGCCTTGTGTCAGCTGTTTCAGATGGGTCGAAAAGCCAACGGACCGCACAAAGTCATTAAATGAGGTTTTGACCTAACCGTACGAGAGAGAGGCAGAACTGTCCACGTTGACTGGATCGAATTCTGACCCCAATTTGTTCTGTATAACCACACCATGAAGTACAAATAAAGTCTCATGTATTGCCCATCACAATGTTCTGCATTTACTGTATCTCTATATTTTTAATGTTGATCTGACCTGGGAATGAGTTCCCAGAGTGCCGAATGCTCTTTACTCTGAGGATTAATCAGAACGTAGGTTTTGGGAGAAGAAGCCCAGACTGTGGCCGGAATATTATTTACCTATCTCAATTGTGTTATTGTAATTGGCCACAGTTTCTGCTATTACAAAAATGAATCACTGTCACACAAGATAAGACACCCTGGGGAGTTTTAAATGGATAATGTTTCATTTCCTTCTGGGTTGTTCATTATTTATGATCTGAACACAGAAAAGACTGGGTTACGGTCAGATTGGAACAATAAGCACACATGCACACACACACTGGCATGCACAAAGATCCCCATCAAGCTAACTTACATCTCTTATCTTTTTATTGGAGATGAATAGAAAACCATGTGCAGCAAGGATTGTTTACACTTCCTGCCCTCTTACAAATGTCCCATTATCCACTTTTCTGTTGTAACACATTAGACATGTTTCTGGCCTCCCTTGTGACTGTGAGGTATGTGCTTACTCACAGATGAAGGAGCCTACAGTCTGATGTAATCCAAGGAAAACAGGGAAACAAGAAGGGGAGGCTGCCCTGGTGGCAGGTAATCCGACCCCTCCTGTTGCAATCTAGCAGCTCAAAAGAATTACCAACCAGCTGTCACTGAATCCACACTGGTACAGTGTGGAACAACGTAGACAAGTCGGGTCAGTGAGTCATGAAGAGGGGCTGTCAGTCAAACAAAAAGATTCAACAGCCAGAAATCTGCCTGTGAGATGTGTGTGTGTGTGTGTGTGTCCTCCTCTTCCTACCCACTGTCACCCAATCAGGGGCTGGTTAAAGGGGTTTGCCTTTCCTGTGACATCTCTATCCCTCTTCCTGTCCCACAGGTGCCCCTTGCTGTCGCCCAACACCCTTTAGATGGGTGATATTCTGTTTTAAGTCTTGCTATCTTCATTTCGTCATTCTATTCCATAGCATCACTTTTGTTTCTGGTCATTGACTCTTTTCTCCATGACCGTCTCACCTATCTCTCTCCAGTCATCCCAACCCATCCCATTCATTTCTCTCTTCACCATCCCACCCTTGTCATCATTCTCGGCTTCCAAGGATAGCCTCTGTCACTGAGTTTATTGTCTTAGTGTCGAACCTAGACCTATGTCTGTCCAGGCATCCTGTTCCATCCCCTCCCGTTCCACTCTTTGTCGTCATCCCTTTCATTTCTCCCCAGTGATTGTACGTGCTCCTGTTGTTTCTGGGCTTTTAGTCCAGTCTGGTGTGGGGAAATTCATTCTTATCGTTCAAAGGGCCATTCCTTGCATTCCTGGCATGCTTCCTGGCACTACCGGGGGTCCAGCCAGATGCGAGGGCGTCTGTAAGACAAGGCAGACGCTGAGGCCAACTCACACCATTCATACATCCAGCAGTGACCTTCTGATGAGAATGGACAGTGTGATTGATGAACTAAAAGAGGATGAGGAGCCAGGGAGAAAATGGAGTGGGGACAGTGGCGTCGGGGGTGTAATGGCAATATGTGTGAACTCTGTGCCAAAAATAGAATTTTCTGGATAGTTTTTATATTTAAGTTCTGATAAAAGAAGATATTTAAGGCATTTAAACACCTCCCAACAGAGCAGTTTGTGTCTAATTGGGAACAACAGGGGGTCAATGTGTACATAAACAATGAGATTATAATAACTTCCATTTCATTCCTCTTAGTCACAGCACTCCAAGGATAAAGGTGGTTCTCTAACTGCACACTAAACAAAGCTTTTGTGAGCTCCCACAATGAACAAAGGTCAGGAAAATAAAACCGGGGAGACGTGAGATGTACCTGTCAGCCTGAGATAATGATAATGGTGGTTGCGAAGAATGCACGCAAACACATTACCTCCATATCTTGCTATCACTATTCCTGAGATAAGATAGCATGTCTGAGAAGGATGAGGAACAGATAGTCCACAGTTTATGAAAACATTTACATGTGCACTTCTTTCCACGAGAGAATGCAAACAACTGCAGAAGCTTCAATCTAAAAAAGGAAGACAGTGTATCTTCTGTGCCGTGCTTGCAGCGCTTTTGAGTCAAATTCTCTTCAAACCAAAGTTGACATTTCAGTGAACTTGAGGTCCGCCTCCCCTCCCTGTGCGGTCACAGCAGAGCCTACTGAATGTGGAGAGAAGTCTTTCTGATTTGCAAACATTTTCAAATGCACTCGGTCTCCATACTGTTGTGCTCAGCTCCCCGTTCCTGGTGTCTGTAGGGTGTTTCAAAACATAAACAGTGACAACATGCGGATATGAAATATCCGTTGCTGTGTTTGCTCTTAGTTATGATGAAATTGACACACTCTGCATGTCTGACGCACAGGAAGTGGTCGGCGCAACGACTGTAGAATCAATACAGCTGCTCATGAGCGTTGTTATAAGTTGTGTTATCTGCTATCATTGTTGTAGGAGGTTGATTTACGATTGTCAGCATGTAATGAGCGTTAATTAAATGAATGGCAAGTGATGAAGAGGCCTGATGTGCGTCAGGACATGTCAGGTTAAAGGGGGGCAGTGGGTTATAAATTGAGTTAAATGCTGGGATAAACTGTCTAACAGACGTAAGCATATGTTTGTTTCTGCGACTTTGTTTGTGTATGTGTGTGTATGTGTGTGTGTCCATCTGTCTACAAAGGGCATGTTCCACCCCCCCCCCCCCCCCCCCCCCCCCCCCCCCCCCCCCCACCCCCCACCCCCCCCCCTCATGTGGCTGAGCTCACGTTACGTTGACAAAGTCACTCAGTAGGGCAAACTGCGACGTCACAAGAGTGCTCTTCCTTTTGTCTTCCAGCTCCCACTCCCCTCACTCTTTCCCCTACGTCTCTCCAGACCCCACTGCCTCTTACACACACACACACACACACACACACACGCACACACACGCACGCACACACACACACACACACACACACACACACTTCCCTATTTCCCCTGCATTTGTCAGCAGCTCTCAGCTTCCCTAGAATAACACGACAACAGGCTCAGTGTGTGGCTGACGCAGACGCACGGCGCGCCGGCAAGTCGTGGTCAGCTCTGATACAGTACACATCACTCGCACACAAACACAGAAACGGAATAAGACTGACAAAGAGACAGGGAATGCACACATATTGTTTCCGGGATCATTATTCTGCACACTGCAGCAGAAATAGGACCGTGCCACTTTCTCTCTCTCTCTCTCTCTCTCCTCTTGTACTTCTCTGTGCAGGAACACTGATGCAGAGACATCGCAGCCAAGTGATACATATAATTCACTGCTTGATCACATATGCTTTGATTGTTTAAAGCTTGTACTGTTTATGTTTCATTGATCCTCCTGCGCAGCAGACTGTCAGCAGAGAAATCAAGAGAGGGATGTGAAGTGGAGGTGAGTGAGTGTGTGAAAGAGAAAGTATGAGGGGAGCTGAGGGGAAGCACTTTGAAAGGAGGAAGAGATGGAGGGAGCGAGAGGGATGCAGACAGGACACGCAATGACAGAGGAGGAAAGAATGTTTAGGGCGACTGAGAATGGCGGTGAGAGGAACGGGAGCTCTGAGACAAGCCTGAGCTCTCCAGTGTATTAACACCAGTCTGAGATGGAGGGAGCAAGCAGGGTAGATGGAAAGAGTGTTTGCACAGTAAAAAGTTCCTTTTGCGTGGGTTGCTTGCTTCCCGTTGTATCGCCCCCAACCACCCACCTCTCTCTCTCTCTCTCTCTCTCTCTCCTTCCTCTTCTCATTCTCACACTCTGTCTGTGACCTATTGCTAGTTCATTCAGAGATTTCCTTACTAGCGGACGCAAAACTGTGAGCGAAGCAGGTGAGCAACGCAGAGCCAGAAAGGGAGAGGGTTTCTGCTAATTATCACTGTTACACACGCACACACACACACACACACACACACACACACACACACACACACACACCCGCACACACACGCATGCACGCACGCACGCACACACACAAACACGCACGCACACACACACACACTGTGTTTTGTCACAGACCCTAGAGTTTGGTTTCCAAACAAAATGAGCCTTGTAAATGTGTGTTTAATAGAGAGCTGATTTAAACATTTTGCTCCCCCAAGTTTCTGCCGGGAGAGACGTTAGCCTCATGCGCTCCCTTTCATCCCTGCATCCTGCCCTTTGCTTCGGGTCTGTGAGTTGAGCGAGTGGAGGAAACCTGCAATAATGATGCTGGTTAATGTCCCTCTTTAATGGTCTAATAAAAAGGAAAAGCAACAGATGCACACAACTGAATATCTGCTCCCACTGGGCCACTCATATGATAAAGGCAGAGAGCAATTGACACGCATAATTTGTAAATCACGTCCATGGCGAGTTTTCTCAACTAAAGTCTCGCCAGAGGAGGGGAGATGAAGGGGGCTTGAGAGGAGCGTCCCTTTCCATATATATCCATTTGAAAGAGGACAGCAGCACTTTAACACTGATCACCGACAGTGAGAAAGAGAGAGTCACAGACGTCACTTTATTGCCCAATGATTGAAGCCCCCTCCTGTGTGTCACTATTTCTCTCCCGCCCCCCCAGAACTATTAACACACTCACTTGCTCTCTGACGCAGGTTGAAGTAAGGGGGCAAGCTGGGGGAAGAAGAGGGATGGGGGGGGGGGGGGTCGCGAGTTAGGGTACGGTTGCCGTGACGATTCCCCCAGATAGGATACCCAGTCGGAGACACGCACTTGGCTGGCTGCGAGCTGGAGAGAATGGGGGACAGAATGACGGAGGAGAGGAAGAAGAGGAGGAGGTGGAGGAGGTCATGGGTATCCTGTTATAGGAGAGTAAATATTAACAGTAAAAGGTCAGACGTTTGGTTTTCCCTTTGAACGTAATCTTTGCGTTTGTTTACTCGGTGCCTGCTGGAATTCCCTGGAGGAAATGAGGGTGCAACATGAAAATGATGACTTTATTACTACTCCTTCTCCAATAATCCCTTTTACCATCGGAGCAGTGTTGCGTCACAGCCAACATATTCACTGTTGACACATGACACTCTGAGGTAAGCAGAACATGGAAGTTAACCCTAAAATCCACAAGACTACTTTATCACCCACCTGGACATGGAAATTAACCCAAGGCAGCAAACGTCTATGGGAAACCCCGCATGATCAGATTGATCTTATTTGATGTCGGTTCTGATAATCAGATTATACACCCATCATCACACTGAAGTACACAGTGAAAAAAAATCCAGACATGTTTTATTAATGTTCAAGTGTTCCTTGTCAAATGAACTTTGTAGATTACATCAATATGTATTCTGAATGTGTTTAGATCAGACTTTTAAAAGTGACTCTGGTGAAACCAATGAATCGAGCAACTGTGCGAATTAACAGTCGGGCAAAAGGTGAGCGAAGAGTGTGAGCCATTCAAAATTATTTGAAGCCTGCGTAATAATGTGTGAACACATGCCATGGCGCACAGGAAACCTAGTGCAAAGCATGACCGAATTGAGTGAAGCTTGTGTGAGTAAAGTTTGTCTGGCAGCGAGGCCTGGCAGGCCCTGTCACAGGTTCCCCTTCCTCTCTGATGTCTTTGAGGTCGTAGTCTGAGTGTCTCACTCTGTTTCTCCTCCTATGGTGGTTTATACAGATTGGTGATGTAATGGGTAGCATATGAAGGCCACACACAAACACACAGACGCACACACAAACACTGATGCTCATGCACGTTATACAGACACCGCACTTATACCACCACATACCCATAATTACACACATATACTGTACGCACACCCATTCACACAAACCCTGGATTCCCCCTTTTCCAACAGGCATGCGCCAGTGTGCGCTCGCTCTCTCACACACAAACACAAAAGTCTAAACAAAGATACATGACCCTTTTGATTTTGCACACTGACATCTATATATACGTGCGCACACCCCACAGACGCACACACTTAAGGGCACCCACCCGGTGTCATAGTGTGTGAGTGATCAGCGCTGGCGGACGGCCTAACAGAGGACTGTGTGCTTCAGAACCACCCAGGAGACCCCCATCATGAGAGGCAGCCTGGAGAGGGAATGAGGGAGAGTGACTAACATCACTTTTTCTTTTCTTCTTTCCCCAGCTGTGTCTTCAAACGGCCCTTTGATGTGGGAAATTAAAAAGAGCGAGTGTGTCAATATCTCCCTTCGTCCAACCTCACTCATCTATTTCCTCTCCGCCTTCTCCTGCTTTTCTTCTCTACCGTTGACCCGAGGAAGCAGAGTATGCCCCCTTTTCACCACAACAACTCTACCACCCACTCGCTGCCACCAGGCCCTCATCCTCTGGCCGGTGTTTGTTTGTCTGTGTAGGCCCACCACTGGACTGGCAACTCTGTGTAAATGTGTATGAGTGTGCGACTGTGCGCATACAAGGCCCACCACTAATTATTTTCTAACCACACATGAGTGTACGTCTGCGAATGAGGGTCTCCTAATCTCACACCCAGACTCAAAAAAGCTTTCTTCCTTTTCCCTGGTCTCTCTCTCATTCTCTCTTTCCCTTTGTGTGTGTGTGTCTGTATTGACTCTAGGTAGGAAGTGGACGTAGTCCCTGTGATGTAGTCACCCAGTGGTGTGTGGACTACCTTTTTGAAGTCTTGAGTTTGGCATTGTGGCCGTCGCCATCTTGGTTTTTGGTCGTTGCCATCTTGTTTTTTGTAAACAGAATTGACAAGAGAGTACAACCTCACCCTGAATAAGACATTTTCAGGCGACCACAACTGTTACAATGAACCTTCATAAACTGAAAACCCTTGGTGAAAGGGTTAAAGTTTGAAGACAAAAACATGTACAACTCCCAGACCAGACAACGCTGTGGCAGTGACCTGTCTATCACAAGGTAGTCACACCCTTAAGGATAGCCTGTTTATTTTTCCATTTTACTCTAAATAGAACCATAAGTTACAAAATGAACATCATGTTGTATTTAATGAGACTTGAAACAAGTGATTGAGACCATAAACTCATGTTAACAGTTTACTGAGGTAATAAATTAAGTGAGAAGTAGATACATTTTTCTCATTGACTTCTCTCCTATCTGATTTATAGAGTAGTCACCCCCTTCTGGCTATTAGAAAGAATGCAGGTTAAAGGGATGTTCACATTCTCTTCACTTTTTAGACCCAGAGGTTGCCACCTGGTAAATAGTCAGTTTTCCATCCAAATATAACGTACATTTTTAGAAAATCAAACGGCATAACCACGTTTCCATCCTCCACTGTTGGGCACATATTACATGTTGGTTCATTGAGATAAGCAGTACTTGGTGGTGCTGATTCTCAGATGTCAGGTGCCAGACTATTGATGAAGAAGAGGGCGCAACGAGATGAACCAATAAAAGGCCAGTCAAACTTAAAATGGTGGGGTATGTTTTTATTTTTATATTGAGCATTTATGTATTTGTATTGATTCATTTGAGGAAGGTTACACTCTCCTTATTGTTCCACAGAGATCTGATATTTTGGTCTGTCGGCATTTTTCACCCGTCGCCCAATTTCTTGCGTTTTCACTGGTGGATGGAAATGCACCTATGGACTTCCTTTTGATTTACAGTATATGCACAGCATGATGCATCAACTGTCCCCTTGTGATGCCAGGAAACTCATTTTTGCCCTTTGCAACAGTAGGCCACGCTTTACTGCACCTGACTGAGTGTTTCCAGGCTGCCCCACTCTACTGTGTGTGTGTGTGTGTGTGTGTGTGAGTTTGTGAGAAATGTATCTTTTTGTTTTTGTTTTAATAAAGCAGCATGTTTTTTTATGACACAGTGTATGTCGTGTGATTGCATCCAAGTGCATGTTTTGTATGCATGTGTGTGTGTGTGTGTGTGTGTGTATTGTGCTGACCCCACCAACCACCTCCCACCCCTCAAGCGTGTGTGTCTGTGTTAATGTCCTGTGGTGTGTATATATATATATATATATATATTAGTGTGTGTCCGCTCACTGTTTCTATGCAACACTTTCAGAGGCCCCTTCTGGTCTGGACAACACCTCTCCTGCTCCTATCCGTCTCTCACTCCTCACTCTTTCCTTCACCCTGGAGAGGGAGCGAAGGAGTGAAAAAAAAGAGGAGGTGGGTGGGGGGGCAGTGGAAATAACAGGCTGCTGTCTCAGGAGGGGCTCTGAAAAAAAAGAGCAAAGGGTGAGAAAAGGAGGGAGAGAAATATGGGAGAGAAAAGGTGTTTGCTGTGCGTCTTAGCTATGATACAGGGAATGTGGCATGTGTAGCCTAAAAGAGCGCTGCCATAAATTAAAGAACACGGGCGAGAACACACTTTCTGTGACATGTCACCCTTGAATACAACACATATCACCACAAGAAAAAGACAGCTCTAAAAGATACATGGTTACATAAGATATGCTGATACACATGGAAACAATGGGCTTTTTAAAGTCTGATGTGATAGAGAGAGAGAGAGAGAGAGGGGGGGGGGGGGGGGGGGGGGAGAGAGGGGGAAGAGATTTGGAGATGGAAAGATAAAAAGAGGTAGATGGGACTGATTGGCGCAGGTAGCGGGATGCGACAGAGGAAGTGCTGGAGATATGGACAGGACGGGACGGGAGAAAGTGATAGAGGAAAGAAAAAAAAAACAGGAAAAAAACAGGAAAAAAAACAACGGAACATTTTTTTAAAGTTTCGCAAAGGGAGACGACAGGCAGCAGGGAGGGGAGGAGGAAAGAGAAAGAGAGAGAGAGAGAGAGAGAGAGAGAGAGAGAGAGAGAGAGAGAGAGAGAGAGAGGGAGAGGGAGAGAGAGAGAGCGAGCGCGCGTGTCTCTGTGTGTGTGTCTGTGAGTGTGTCTGTGTGTGTGTGTGTGTGTGTGTTTTTATGAATGAAGTGAGTCACTGCCGATGTGTCATAGGCCCGACGTCTTTATAAAGGAAGTTTTAAACAAGCCTAAACACTTCACTGCGCGCAAAAATTGGACTTACCACACTCGCATCCCTCTCTCTGCATTTGTGTTGCCTCTCTCTCTCTCTCTCTCTCTCCAAACTGTCCAAGTGTCTCTCTGCCTTCAGCACTCCATAAAGACTACAAGGACTCATCTCAAACTTGACCAAAGACAGAAAGTTTGATTACTTTTACCTTCCTTTTCTCTCTGAGTGCTGCAGTCATCACTGTCTCATTCATCCTCTCTCGTCCTGACAACTTTCCTCTTCACTCTGACTGAAGAGTGCGAAGAAGAAACCGGAGCACGTGACAATTTCCGGAGTTCAATTTATTTATTAATTTTCTATTTATTTATTTATCTACCGTTTGTTTGCTGGTTTACCTATCCCTTGGATCCGAACCAAATATGAAATGTAAGTGTTTGTATGAGTGTGTTTGTTTCTAATTTCTTTATTGTGGTTCCTTTGTTCAGTTATATATTATTTATAAATGTTAACGTGACTGTTACCAGCTATGTTGTCATTCTTATAGGCTTTGTTACAGGCTAAATTTTATCAGATTATACTCTAAACAATTGACTCACAAATGGACACTCAGAATGGACAACTTTATTCTCTGGCGATAAACTGCAAAAGTTACACTTGGACCTGGAGATGTTCCTGCAGTGTTATTTTGGCTGTGATTCTTGTGGTTCACCTGTAATTATCAAGCATTCATCATTTCAACACCACATGGTTCCCTTTTAATACTTAGTCTACCTTATATTTGAACTTGAAAGGAAAAAGAATGAATGAGCTTACTGTTAGAGAGTTGCCTTGGCTCGGTCTATATAATTTATACCACCAACTCACGTACCTATCCAGTTGCAGGTGTGACAATCAGCAGCATTCATTGCAGTTGGTTATGGTAAAAGCGTGATTGTGTCAAAGCCGGGCGTTTTAATGATTTAATGATTTGCGTTAAGTGTAAACATGACTGTGACACTGAAGCCAAGTCTGGAGCTATTGTTTACATGATGGTGCAGCATCTTCCCCTGCTGACAGCCGTGGCCTGAGGTCATTATGATTATGGTGAGATGACAGCGCCTCTCCACTAATTGCTTCCGTTTTGTTCTACCCCTGCAGTGTTGCTCGACTCCTCCTCATCGCTCCTCTTCTCGCTGCTATTGGCTCAGCTGCCCGTGTTCACGACTGCCTCTCCGTTACCACAGCGGCGGCCCACTGACATGGACAAACTGTCCAATCAGACCAAAAATCTAATGAAGCTCACCCAAGAACTGCTGGTAAGTGAACATGTCATCACTGCGATTGCCAATCACAGCTATTGATTGGAGGGGAGGCTAATGAGGCTGATTTAAGCGTGAGGGTGGAAGAGGATGCACTACCTGTCTTGATTGATCTTTGCCTAATTCGATTACGGTGTTAATGTTACCTTTCAGTTTGTTGTAGCAGCACTAACTTTGCACCCTGCACAAACTACATAGGTGTGCTCAGGTGCTCAGTTTGACTTAAGCTGCTTTTATTGGTGACAGACTGGCCGCATGCTTAGATTAGGGCAGCAAAAAGCCTCTGGGGAGATTTGACCGAGTGATCTCACTTTTAATCCCCACTGGACTGGAGGAGAGGTCTGACTCAGCCACCTCCCGGTCTGCCTGCTCACCTGACTGGTGGCACTGGCAGTATGGGGACCAGGCCAGTGAAGGTGCAATAAAATCAATATAATTCATAGAATTAATTAGAATAAACACACATTTACAGCGATTGTCTTGCAGAATACGTGATGGGGTCAAGAGAAACAAAACATAAAGTTCTAGGAATCAGTTCGCCCATTACAACTAATTTAGAACTACATATCAACACCTGCCTGCATCTAAGCTAAGCACCATCTGTGAAATGACAGCAAAGTATATCACTGGCCTGTTTACATATAACATGTTTATGTTCTGTAGCTAAACTGTGGAAGTGAGGATGGAGTTGAAGGAGTTTTTTTCTCCGATGAAATGTGCACCGTACTGACAATGCTGGCTCCAAATTGTAATTTGTTGACAGTCAAATAGGAAAATCAGATTTGAGAACTCGGACAAAATTTGGCTTCAGCTGTCGATTGTGTATCAACAGCGTTTTAACAGGTGAAAAGAAAGCGGGATCATATCTGTGGATCTTCAGTTACACATGGCTGATTAGATTCTATTTTTGCAATATGCAAATCTTTCAACTCTTTTGTTCAGGGGGATAAAATCAAAAATAGCTGCATACTTTCTCTAGTCTTGGCCGGTAGATATTGTTCTGAACGTGTGTGTGTGTGTGTGTGTGTGCGTGTGTGTGTGTGTGTGTGTGTGCATGTGTGTGTCTGTGTGTGTGGGTGGGTGTGTGCTTGTTGCTTTAAAACAATGTTACAGGCCATTGTGTAGCAGAAGTCTGAACCTGGGGTCCAGATGTGAACAAACCAGCATTATCAAAGAGTGATAGGCACAGTAGAAGACAGTGTTCAGTAACATGGAAGATTTATTTTTAATTTGTTTTCCTTATTGTGTGGAATTCCACTAAAGAGAGGAGAAAGTTAGGAAAGATAAATAGAATGGGAATCCATGGAAAGTCCCTGCAAAAAAAGCAATGAAACTGATGCTTTAGGAGAGAAAAATGTGTGTCCACACATTGGTCTATATAAGTTTTCTGACGCAACTTTGTGTGTGCGTGCGTGTGTGCGCACACACGTGTTTGTGTGTATTTGCATGTATTCAATATGGGTGAAAACACGTGTGTGCATGCATTTGTGTATGCATTTTTGTGGCCGTGCGTGTGTGTGTGTGTGTGTGTGCGTGTGCGTTGAGGGTTCTGTAAATAGTCATGGTTGTGCGGTGTTTAGTGTTTTGCTTTCGGTCGCCACAGCAAAGTGAATTGATAAAAATCAAAAAGATTTATCACATTCCAGTATTTGCATTCAGGAAGAAAAAGGTTGGATGCAAGGGTTCTGTTGGGTGAGGTCATGATCTGTGATGGAGAGAGCAAGAAAAGGAGAATAAGAGGGAGAATTAAAGGCTGAGAAAGATGGAACAAAAACCACAAGAGATGAAGAGATCAGAGAGCCCAACTAGATGACAAGCCAGTGGTGTATATGTGTGCATGCATGCACTTGTGCACGAGATGTTGTATGTGCTTCAGCACCTGGCAAGAGACACAGAGAGGGGGAGAGAGAGAAGAGGGTAGGGAAGCAAGGGATGGAAGGGGACAAAAGCTACAGAGACAAAACATTGGACCACAAACAAGTGCGCTCTTACAAAAGGCCGATGGAGAGACATACAAGACAATGCGGCACATTCATCACTTAAAACGTAAAACACAAACAACTGGAGGCAAACTGTAGGGCACGGAAAACACTGAATAGCAGTTTAAGGAAGCATTAAGCACACACAACCTGTTTACACAAAAACGATTCTCAGCACTCATCATCCTAATGTTGTTATGCTCCTCTACTGATTGGATATGACGCATGCCACATCAGTCATCTCCACGTATACCCATGCATTACTGAATCAGGCATACATCTTTAATACTACAATTAAACAGCACAGCTGCTTTTGTAAAGGAAAACTCCATTAACCTGCAGCCAGGGTTTTATCCCCCTCTAGTGGTCACAATGAGAACTACATCTGCTGTCTGGACGTAGTTTATAACACAACTCGAGCCGAGCAGTGGTACTGCGTCATTCCCTCTTTTTATAGCTGTGACCCTGGAGTTTCCCTGCAGTTCTGTGTTGTCTGTGGAGCTTTCTTAGTCATTGCATATGTTGTTATCCTGGGTTCCATGTAGAAAACATCCTGTGGGTTCAGGTCATTTGCACTTATTGTTGACATTCGGGGAGGCTGAATGTGGGTGAACTCACACTGACCCGATCAACCACACTCCCCTCAGTGAGAGCTACTGTCTCTAAGCTCAGAAAACAGTCCGATGGAGGTGCGAGACTAATACTTTCCTCATGTTGCCGTGACTTGTCTCAGGATGAGTTAAATTGCACCGATGCAAATTACTAACGGGCTGCTTTGCGTCGTGTTTTTTCTCTTTCAGAGGGAGCATGCATTTGACTCAGATGTGGAGCCCCACAGGTTCAGGTCTCTGCCAGAAATGAGCAACAGATCAGCCAATGACCTCAACAATCTTGAGGTAATGCTCTTTGTATTCTGTATTTGTGTGTGTGTGTGTGTGTGTGTGTGTGTGTGTGTGCGCGTGAGGGTAGAGGGGCTTGTCTTGTTGCTATACACACAGTCACATCTTGCCACACCCATGCTAAGTCTCTAAGTGTGTCTGTACTCTTTCCAGCTGAAGCCCACACTCTCACAGCTGCATGCTGACCTGAAGCTGTATGAGCACCACTTTGAGTGGCTGAACAAGGTTTCAAAGAAGCACCACCACCCTGCACTGCCCAAGCTGGTGGAGATGATCAGAGAAATGAAATCTCTCATCAATCTGCTGCACCGTCAGGTAAAAAGAGCAGAGTTTCCCCATTTGATTCTCAGGCGTCTTCAATGTTTAATTAAGGTTTTGGCATAAATAAATGAGTTGTTTTTTCTAATCTGTTTGTCTGCCTGTCATTTCCGCTACAGATGCTGAGAGTTGAAGCACCGAGGCTGACTCAGGCGACCCCCTCCCTCCCCCCTCACCTCCCCTATCAGTTTGATGTCCTGCAGTCCAGCCATGAGCTTCTTCAACACTTCAAGCTCTTCTGTGACTGGGCTTACCGAGCATTCATCACCCTCAAGCCAAAGGTCTCTGCAGTACAATGACGACCCAAGCTCATTCATTCTTTTCCTCTTAACTACATGGCGGCATAGCCAGTGAGGATACATGGAGCCCCGCCTCATCCAAAGGGGAATTAGGACCATGTCAGTGTGCACTGTAGTCAACAGCATCCCTTAAAGGGACAAATGTCAACCAATGACACTTGTGTTGAAGAATGTGTTTCCATCACAGCCAATAAGAATGTGCAAGACTGCAGCCAGTACAACCATCAAGGTTCCTGTTTCAGCAAACTGCCAGTTTAACTATGATAATAATGTCACCATTCCCCAAACTGTCTCCTAAAGGCCTTGTTCGTGACCATGTTATTTATATATTTATTTATTTATTGACTGTTGGTAATTTATTTAATTGTATTTATTTGAAGTTGTAATATGTCACTCTCATCTTTGTTTCTGTATTAACGTGAATTTATTTGCCCACATCTCTGTAATCTTTCTTTTTGTATTGTGTCTCACTGATCCTCATGAAAAACACGGTAGCACTTCCTTACTTTCGTTTAAATTAACTTAATCTAATTTTCATTTGTGTATTTCTTTAGCCAATAATTCTTCCAGTAGATGTAGCATACATACAGGACAGCCAATGTGTTCACTCTATCTCACTTACAGTGCCTTTAAATTAAACATTTTAGAAGACGTTAATGTCATCTTATAACCATGTTAAATGTGCCATATCCATTTAAATTATTTGTATTTATCTGAAAATGTCAAATGGTAGCCGAAGAGAAGTGAAAACTTTCTTTTTGTACCTTTTGTTAAAGTCTCTATTGTTGTTGCCTCTTGCTCGTGTTCTGCATGAGGAGGCATATTTAACGTTGTGGTAAAGTTGTATGAATATGCCCTGTTGCTGAGCACTGATGGACCTGATTAGATTCTTTGCACAAACTTGTTAGGATTAGCCGCTTGGAAAAGTGAGATGGCTGATTTTGAACCTGGGCTTTAGGGTAGAAAAGAGTGTTTTTGTTAGTTTAACACCCAAAGCCTTAAAATACTATGTATGTTCTTAGTGTGTACATAAGTGTACAAGAATGTAAATTGTTGTATACAGTGCTTTTGTGTATTATGTTGTATTTTTGCAATATAATGTAGATTACTTTACCAACTTTATCACTATACTTTTTTCATTCCTAATCTAGTATTT
Organism: Cyclopterus lumpus; assembly: GCF_009769545.1. Taxonomy (NCBI): domain Eukaryota; kingdom Metazoa; phylum Chordata; class Actinopteri; order Perciformes; family Cyclopteridae; genus Cyclopterus; species Cyclopterus lumpus. The sequence continues at coordinate 11,990,878 of NC_046981.1, read as the reverse complement.
GTTACAGTCTTGACTATTTATTTTAGTAACTTGGTGGAACTATTTATTTTGTGCTGCAGTGGAGCAAGTCTCCTATCTTTTTGTACTTTTATACAGTTTGTATTCTTATTTACTAATATTATACCATCATGTTTAAATTATTGTTGTCACATTAGGATGCCTCTCCCACACACTGATTGGTCTCAATGTGAAATATGTGCCTTGGTGAAATAAATACTAAAGAATGTGCACAATGGATTTGAGTTTATATTATTTGATAAACATGGTCCACCTACCCTGTCAACAATGTGACAATTGGAAGTGAGGGCAGGAACACACACGCACACACACACACACACACACACACACACACACACGCACACACACACACACACACACACACTGCATTACCCACAATTATGTGCGACAGAGTCCCGAATATAACGGATACATATTGATTGTAAATAAAACTTTATGAATTAAATGTAAGATATTTAAGATGTTGGCGTGTCGACGCATCACGTGCTTTCCGTCAAACGCGAATAGTCAGAAATAAGTGAGGTTTAAAAACGTCAATCTGTCTGCTGAAGCTCTTAGCCAATGGCAGTAGCGCATCTATCGGAGTCACCAGCCAATCGCAGTCGCTGTTCTTAGAAGGCGGATTCGGGTGGAGAACTGCTTTTAGTTTGCGCTGTGTTTATTGTTAAGGTTGTGTGGATTAGCACTGCGGTACCCGGTTCCTTTTCATAATATCAACAGTTTATCTTTAACGAGTTACAGATGCGCGGTGAGTAAAGGTTCAGGCTGCATTCACTCACGTCCCTGTTGAGCAGTTTAACGACGATATTCGGCATAGACGGCGGCTAGTTTAGCTTTACATTAAGGCCAGTAGCTGATGTAGTTGATAGTAGGGACACTGATATGTTCTGTGCGTGTTGGCTGTCTGCCTGCACGGCTAATCGGTTGCATTGGGACACACTCGTAAAGCAGCCTCGTGTGTAAGATAGCTGTAACCTCTGTGTCTGTTGTGCGAGTACGCACCGCACTGCGGGGACCGACAGTAACGGACTGCCTGCCAGAGGAAAGACAGCAGGGAGGGGGACTAGCTTCATTAACAGGAGGAGGGAGAGAGGGGTGGGATTTAAAGGGGACATTCTCACCTGGAGTCACCAAGTTGTAATACTGTATTTATTTCCATTTCTCTTTTATTAGACGTGTCCTGAGCTGTCTACTTGGGGATGACAGCTGGTGTTTCCAGTGGCTGATGGGGAACGAATTTATGAAAGACAGCGAGGAAAAACATGGCTGAAGGAAAGGTGAAAAAAGAACCATGATACTGCAACAAAACTGATCCACGCCTGCTGCAAAGGAACACCCTCATCATGGCGAACTCAGTGGTCCAAGAAGAACTTCTACCGCCTCAGTCCACCTCCTCCCTCTCTCCTTTCCCATCTCTTCTTGGTTCGGGAGAGGATGTTGAGGACGACAGGGGGGAGCTGGTGGAGGGGGACAAGGGAGTAGTAGATGGTGAAGAAGAGGTGGTTCTGGACATGGTGACGTCGTCAGTGTCGGGTCAACCCCAGCAGCCCGAGCAGTCGGACCATCCCTTCCAGTGTATGGACTGTGGGAAGAGCTTCAAGTGGTCGTCCAGGCTGACCCACCACCAGCGGAGCCACAACAATGAGAGACCATACCGCTGCAACCTCTGCCCCAAGGCCTTCAAGGGCTCCTCTGCGCTTCTCTACCATCAACGGTAACCATAATTAGCATCTCTTCACCTTTTTATAAAATTGTAACACTGGTACAATATAGTCCTGAAGCTGTTATTGTTACTTCATAGATTGAAGTGAACAGGAGAGAGACAGAAGTGTCCTGGAAGCTGAAAGTAGTGGGGATCCTGTAAAATTAATAATCCATACCTTTTAATAAAAACATCTATGATGTCAGTGTATAATACGACATATCACAAGAGAAAGGTTGCAGTGTATTTTTTTACTATTTATTATGTGTCAAACTTATGTCTCACACCATATATGTACAATGCATTGTTGTATCCTCCTGAATAGTGGGTTTCTTTTGCAGGTCTCACTCGGGGGAGAAGCCGTACAAATGTCTGGAGTGTGGCAAAGCCTTCAAACGCTCCTCTCTCCTCCAGGTGAGGTGTCAAACAAAGCCATTTTATAAACAAGGAAATGCTTACAAATGAGCAACAGATTTCACATCTGTATCTCTTTCCATCTCCAGGTCCATCAGAGTGTCCACACTGGAGTGCGTACCTTCTTGTGCCCCTATTGCCCTCTGACCTTTAAATGGAGCTCTCATTATCAGTATCACCTGCGCCAGCATACTGGAGAGTGTCCTTACCCCTGTGACACTTGCCCCAAGGCCTTCAAGAACTCAAGCAGTCTGCGGCGACACAAGAATGTCCACCTTGGTCTCAAGCCTTACACCTGCTCAGTGTGTAACAAATCCTTCACTCAGTCTACCAACCTGAGGCAACACATGCGGATCCATACAGGTGAGAGGCCTTACATCTGCTGTGAGTGTGGACGAAGCTTCACACATTCATCAAACTTGGCCCTGCACAAGCACTCGCACTCCAACCTCAATGCAGGAGGGAAGGAGGAAAAGAGGGGCGAGGATGTGAGGAATGGAAATGAGGTAGTGGAGGTGGTGGTCGGGACAGAGGAAGTGACATCGTCCATGTTGACGGACATGGTGGGATTTGTCAGCCAAGAGGGAACTGATGGAGTCGGGGTGGGGATGGAAGAAGTGTTCCTGTCAACCACCCCGTCCGGGCAGAATCCAAACCTTCTCCCCCAGCTCACTCTCACCTCCTCAGTGGAGGGCGTGTGTGCTTCTAGGTCCATCGGGACAGAGGTTCACCTGAGCACACACACCGGGGCCAGTTTGCTGCTGTACAGCTGCGGCAGCTGCAGCCACACCTTTGGCACACGGACGGATCTCGAGGAGCACCAGGTCATCCACATGGCTCCAGAGGGACATGAGGCAGACAGAGAGGCAGGGCCTGGAGCAGGGATGGAGGTTGGGGATGGGCTGGTGGGAGCTGGTCACCTGCTGGCCGATTTTGAGGAGGTGGTAGAGACTACCACAGTGGCTGAAAATGGACACACAACGGAGGTGCTCCTTGGTCTGACAGAGGGAGCAGATGGCAACAATACAGTAAGTGATTGGATTAATATGAGAAAAGAAGAAGAAACTAGAGGAAAAACAACTTCCACAAAAGAAAATCTATTGACTTTTATAGGCTGGTTCCAGATCGCTAGAATCTCAGATTATTTCAGAAACTCAAATTTCTTGGTTAGAGAAACACTTGACCAATTAGAAGTTAGTAGGTTATTATAAATGGAAACTTCATTTTCCTACACAGCTAGCTATCAGCATTCATGAAATATACATTAAAATGAGATTTACTTCAATTTACAAATCGGCATATCAATTAGACAGATGTTGAATTAGATGTTCCTAGCAACTGCTTCTACTACAGCTTCTGTGTTAACTTAAAATGCTTAAATTGCTTAAATGACACTCGCTACTGAGTGGTTTAGACAAACACTGATTTGTATACATAATCTAAAATAAATTGATATATAAAAAAAAAAACTCACCCACCCTATACAGTGCTTGAGTCTGATCTGAAGATACATTTTATTTATATGTATAACTTCCTTTGGTTTGTCCTCAGAATGTGGGAACCACCCAGGCCCAGTTTGACCTGCTGCAGAGCTTCACTGAGGTGACTCAGAGCTCAGAGACCGTTCAGCCAGAGCCCAGAACCACATGGGCAGGGCTGTCATGTGGCTACTGCAATAAGACCTTCAAGACCAGTGGAGGCCTCAATAGACATGTGTCACTGGTGAGCATGATTGTTATGGTTACTTTTCTACTAACACTGGTATGCAAATTATTTCTTGCATTTCGATGTATCCATCCTTGAATAATATTACCCGTTTGTGTTCCGCTTATGTTTGTCCAGATGCACGCTCTATCATCACAGTCCCGCTCCCAGTTCAGCTGCTCCGCCTGCGACCGCTCCTTCCCCCTGCTCTCCTCACTCCTCACCCACCAACACTCCCACACGCCTGAGCAACGTCTCCTGGCTGAGGCAGAGGCTGAGATAGTGTGCCCTCCCTCCTTTTCCCTGTCTCTCCCCCTCCCCTCCTCTCCTAGCCAGGCCGACAAGCAGCAGGAAGGCCAGAGGGAGATCCACGTCAACATCATTACCGTCGGGGAGGAGCAAGAAAAACAACCGGCCAAACCGACCAAAGCCCCCAAAAAGACCGCAGGCAGCAAGAGCACTCCTGCTGGAGGTAAAGGCATTTTCATAGCAGAGCAGACGCAACACATGGAGACAATGGAGATTTAACTCTACAATAGAGAATATGAGCCAGGCTCTGTTCCTGTGTTTTGTTTGGATATGCTTTCCCGCTGCCCAGCGAAGGATCTCACTGCAAAGCTAGCCATGCAGTATCAAAGTGGTTGTTTGATACATTCATACCAACCAGGGGACTTTATCTTATCTAAAATAACTTGATGCGTAAGACATTTTTCATAACTTTGATATTTACTTACAATGGCTACTAGTCAATCAACAGTTTATGTATTAAGTCATTTTTAATTTTAATAAAAAAAACAATGGGACCCTCTGTTTCACTCACTTTGATACAGAGAGGCCATACCGCTGTTCGGAGTGCGGAAAAGCCTTCAAAGGTTCATCGGGGCTAAAGTATCACATGAGGGATCACACTGGGGAACGGCCCTACCGCTGCACCGAGTGTGGAAAGAGCTTCAAGAGGTCCTCTCTGCTTTCAATCCATCAGAGGGTAAGGCTTCTGTTCCAAGAAATGTAAACGCAAGTAAAGTTTCAAACGAGAGATGCATCAATTGGGAGCTACATTTGATTATTCAGAAATTGAGATTTCTCTAGTTAATGGGGACGGCAGCTGTCTAGTATGGTTCACATCCCAGCGGATGAATGCCCTGTGCACGTTATCACACTTAATTTGTGCTTTACATATTTGTTTCCTTGGGTTGCGTTTAGATTTAATTGGAATAGACAAAGAAATGGGAACATTGTATTTCATTGCATTCTTTAGGTTTTAATAACTAGAATGAACACTTAAAAACTGTATTTTCTTTTTTCTCCCAAAATGTAACATTAACATTTTTTCCACTTCCACTTGACCCAGGTGCACACAGGCGTTCGGGCATTCCAGTGCCCTCACTGCCCTCTCACTTTCAAATGGAGCTCTCACTATCAGTACCACTTGCGGCAGCACACAGGCGAGAGGCCATATGTGTGTAAGGAGTGTGGCAAGTCCTTCAAGAACACCAGCTGCCTGCGGAGACACAGTCAGATGCACTCCGGACTGCGGCCTCATACCTGCTCCATCTGCTCAAAGTCTTTCTCCCAGACGTCCAATCTCAAACAGGTCAGGACTGTCGGTGCACATTCAGCTGCAATCTTGTGTCGATTATTAGCTTTTTGCATGGAATTCATCTTTTTTTTATTTTTTTATCTCAACTGCTCTTTATTTGTCTCCCCTCTTTTGCTATTTCTTTGTGAGCAGCATGAACGCACCCATTCTGGCGAGAGACCCTTCCAGTGCACACACTGCAATAAAAGCTTTACACACTCCTCCAACCTCCAGCTCCACCTTCGCACACACTCCTCAAGCAAGGATTTCAAATGCCCATACTGCTCGAAGGAGTTTGTCATGCACTCCTACTTGCAGAGGCACATCCGTACCCATGGCAGTGGCGTTCCACTGCCCTGCCCTGGTGGTGGAGGTAAAGACGGAGTGGCTGTAAACGCCAGTGTTGGGGGAGTAACGACCACCACAACCCTGCTCAACCCCATCACCTTGGAAACCTCAGGAAACCATGGCAGCCTGATTGTGTCCCAGCCAGCACTTAATATTCCCCCTAACACCTCCCAGAACTACTTTATGATTCAGACAGCCAGCGGCCTGCAGCTCATTCCTCTGTCATCCCCTCCGCCAGCTCCTCCACCTCCACCACCTCCACCTTTGTCCCAGCCCCAAAACTTCTTCCTCCTCCAGTGCCCCTCCAATAATGGCAGCCAATCCAGCTTGATCCTCGTCCCCACAGCAAACCATCCACCAGCTCCAGAGCCTCAGCCTCTTCCTGTGCTTCAGACTATCCAAGCACTCCAGCCCGTCCTAAACCAGACACAGACTCAGATGTCCCACTTTCCGGCCATTTCGCAGCAACAACAGCAGACCAGGTTCATATTCACCAACAATAATAACACTCCTGTTGTCATGTCAACACGCACTCTCCCAGCAGCCAACTCCCTACTGACCAAGCCCATTTTAGGGAAAAGTACGCGGACTGCTCGGGGCAGACGGGGGCGCAAACCAAAAGCTAGTCTTCCGATGTCTGCAGCAGCTCCAGTCGGTCAGACAGCAGGTGGTGCTCCATCAGTACTGAACTGTCATGTGACGGGTGTCTCACAGACTGCTGCGTTCCCATCTTCTGTATCGACAGTGTCACACTGTCCCCTGTCAACATCTTGCACTGCTGTCCCAATTATTCCATCTTCCACCACTGTCGCCCCCACAGTGGACACCTCAGGACCCTCATCAACTGTTACCATGGTTACACCAGCCATGACGGTACCATCAGTTTCTTCTCTGGACCCTGCTACTCTGGAACCTCATACCACAGTGGGGCAAATAAGGACAGGGGATACCATGACGGGGAAACAGTTTGTGTTGTGTTTTGATAATGAAGGGCGCGCCAAGGAGGGCATGAATGTCGAGGAGGGCGGGCACTCATACGTGTTGCAGTTCGAAGGGGATGCATCCGAAGAGGCAGGAGATGGAGGGGTGGGCGGGGAGGGAAAATCACTTGTGTTGCAGTTCAAGACAGATGAGCAAGGTGAAGGCGCAAAAGGGGGGGATAAGGGAGGGATGATGTCACTTATGCACGAATGGGATGGAGAAAAACAGGGGCAGAGAGGGATTGAAGAGGAAGGAAGCCAGGAAGAGTCTTACGTCCTCCATTTCCATACTGAGGCACAGGACAGCGATCCATCCAGTACTACCTTCAGCCAAGGGCAAGACACCAGCCTGCAGCTGTCCTGCACGCCAACCCAGAGTTTAGTGCCACTTGATGGGCAGGAGGTAGTGTTTGAACTCGGGGGTGAGACCAAGATGGAGCAGGACACTGAGGACGGTATGCAGATGATAGCCTTGATAGAAGGTGAAGGGGGAATGATGGGAGAAGAAGGTGCTGGTTGCAATTCTGCAAGTGGGAGGGTGGAGGAGGGTGGAGGAGCCATGGAAGGCATATTTCAGCTGGGAAATGGAGAGGAAATTGTCATAATTGAGGTCAGCACCAGTAGTTTAAGTGGAGGGGATGGAGAGATCTCACTAAGTAGTGAGGTGAAATACGAAAGTTTAACAGTTGAGCCAAATGAAAAGTCTGTGAAGGAACATGGCTCTGCAGCCAGTACAGAGGCACAGACATCAACTGAGGACACTATAAGAAATGGACCTATACCCAACTCTAAAGAGATGCAGTTCTGAGTGTGCGTGTGCGTGTGCGTGTGCGTGTGTGTGTGTGTGTGTGTGTGTGTGTGTGTGTGTGTGTGTGTGTGTGTGTGTGTGTGTGTGTGTGTGTGTGTTTGTGTGTGTGTGTGTGTGTGTGTGTGTGTGAGAGAGTGAGTGAATGCCTCACTATTTGTGGGCTCGGTGTGTTAGCACTTTAGTTTGAGTTTTCTCCTGGAGCTGAGGGAGAACATGCAGTTAGAGGAGTACTGTATCGTAATCCCATGGTGCCACATACTAGAAATGTTATACATTCAAATAGGCTGTACATGGACCTCGGAATATTCTTAAATATATTACTTTCAATGATACTGTCATTGGCAGTTTGTTTATGAAGTAAATACGTATTTTGTGAATAAATGTTGTACATGACCCACTTTCTTTACAATGTCAATAGTAAATAGAAGTTAATATTAATAAATCTGCCAATACCCTTTCATCATTTGTTTCTTTTCGTCGCTTTGTGTTTGGTTTTTGTGAACACAACAAAGGTCATTGTATTTGGAGCGCTGTTTACGCCGTGACGTTGCGGTGGCCTTTTTACGTAGCCTTTACGCAGTACGGGTTGTTCTTACGCAAATGGCGCAGCTCGACACATTGGAACACGTGAAACGGGACCTCCAAACGGGAGTACGTGTGTATTCGGAATCCCTCTGCACAAGAAACGGACTCTTATCGACCAATCGGACGTGTAAAAGGCTGCAACACAACTGAGGGACACATTCCGAGCTGCTCCAGTTTAATGTGAGCAGCCTGACGGAGAAGGTAAGCGGAAACGAGGGTTGGCGCAGGAGTCTGAATGTGTCAGCAGTCCGCAACAACCATATAAGGGGCTGAACGGGCGTCTTTTCGCTTTCGACTGTAACGGTGCCTTTTGGTGACCACCGTGAAACGTGTGGATACAAAAACAATCTGGAATGAGTGATGGGGACACATGCATGTCATAAATCCTCCATAATCCCCATCTGTCTTTGTTGTTTGGAACCAGTGTGATTGTTACAGTGCAACTGCTGGCTCATTGTAGGCAAAGTAGTACGTAAAGAGACATTCTCACCAACTACAGCCTTTAACACAATCGGGTCTACAACCGTATATGTTATGTGCACGATTTATAGTATCAAGCATCCCTTCTGTCCACGTACTCCTCCATGTAAGTGTTTTTTTTTTTTTTCAGGGTCCTGTGGATGTGTCTAGAACCATTGGTGCGCCAGTCCTGCTGTTGGAGCTCAACCCCTAAACATGGTGAGGCTGGAGCTGGATCAGGTGGTGATGAGGAGGATGAAGGAAGACGACATAGAGATGGTCAAAGCCCTCATCAAGGTTGGTGCAAGTTTGAGATGGTTTTCATCATGGTGGGAATCCGCTCCCTGTGATGTTTGTGCTAATTTGTTGTAACTTGCACCTCTCCAGGAGGGCTGCGAGGGCACAGAAAACCGCCTCATCCTTCACGTCCTCACTCGTCCGCTCTGCCTCTTCATCCTGGCTGTTTTCTCCTCGATGCTGCGCTGCCTTGTGCATTCCTTTATTCTGGCCCTTGCTATTCCTGTCTTCCTGCTAATTATTTTTCTCAAAATCACCATGCCGCGGTCCACGGGGGTTCTGGGCAGCAGCCGGCCCTCCTGGGACTATGTGGGTAGCAGCTACAGAGGGACACAGGATGAGCCACTGCTGAATCCGTACTGCAGGATCAGTGGCAAGACACCAGGGACTAGAAAGGTCAGTCTACTAGTGCGCCCAACTGTGTTTTGTGCAGTTTCCTCTTCATTCTAGTGACCTAATGTTGCAGCCAAATAATCATATTTCTATTGCTCAGCCAAGGCGCAGAATCACACCCAAAGACAAGGACAAAGATGTGTCAACAGAGACTGTCACCCCAGAGAGGGAGCAGGCAGCAGGGCAGGTCTGGGTGTCAGAATGCGATGGCGAGATCCTCGGCTGCATCTTCAGGGAAAGCGAGAAGCGAGCGGACGTCAGGAGGATCTGCAGGTTGGTGACGGGCTGCTGGTACCGCAGGGAGGGTCTGGGCCGGCTGTTTGTCCAGAGTCTGGAGCAGAGAGAGAGGGAGGCTGGCGCACACAGAGTGTACACTCACGTCCCTTACCCGTCCAAACTGGGGGAAGCCTTTTTCAGGAAGTTGGGCTATCAGCAATTTGGGGAGGGGACTGATGAAAAAGAAGATGATGATGAGGAGAGGAAGCTCGAGCCTCCAGAGAGAGGCTTTCTGGGATACCCCCTCACAAAAGTGTTTTACAAAGACCTGTGATTGAGTAAAGATGGACTCATGGAGAGAGAAAGGTGGCATTAGAATGGCTAAAAGTAAAGAAGCCATAACACAAGTTGCCATTGCTGAAACATGTTTGGATTTTCTGATCATTTATTGAATATTTGTATTATTTATGCCAGTATTTATTTATTTATTGTATGTGTTGCTGTTTTGTTTGTTTTAATTATATTTGTACCTTTTCATCAAATAAGTACCATCTCTCCATTCTTTTAAAACGAATAGTTATTATGTAAAAGACAATGAAGCCACAGTCATCCATGTTCTCATCTTTTATAAGGAAATAAAATATTTATGTAAAATGTGTGTTTCCTTAATATGTGTTTGTGTGGTTCATTTCTAGAAAAAAGCATCCACACTGTAAATGATGTGTGATTGCACACGTTTGTTTGTATGTGAAAGTGTATAGATGTGTAGGAAGATGTACAGTTATTATATATGAAGTATGTGTTTATTCGATCCACCAGTACAGTATGTTGGGACATGCACTCCCTCCCTTTCTTTAGCTTTTGTTCTTTCATTTAGGGTTTCTTTGTTATATAAAGAATAATGGTGATTGTAGTTGTCAAATAAGATATTCATAACATATGTAAATATAATATTAAACTAATATACATTAATTTATAATCTCTTGGCTGCAGCCCTACAATATTGAAGAAATAATGTTTTTTCAAAATCTCACAAATTTAAATCTACTTGGATATCAGTGTTTCAAAACTAATTCATATTGCAGATTGAATCAGCACATTTCATACACTTTATGCATTGGTAATCTGTGGTTTGCAGGTGACTGGCAGTTTATGTGACTAAGTGGGGAAATGCACACAGCCCCATTCTGAGGCTAACCTTCGTATGGTTAGCAGCTCACACACTCGCACTGCGCATCTACCTCCTGCAAAACCTCAGGCGATGTCAGTGTAGCATCAGTGTGCCACGGATAAACACCACAGGACGTGTGTGCTGTGCTAATGTGTGTGAGAAGGAGGCATATCTCACCTGATGTGCAGACAAATACAGGCCAACTGTATACTCACTGCAACCTCAATCATGCAAGCTGTAGTGGAAAATCACTGTCCTTTAATTAACTTTGATGAAAAAGCTGAGACACCCAGTAACATAACAGTGTTGTTACATGCATGCGTAAGTGTGTGGTCAGCTCATTTTACCTTGTGAAAGCTGTACTTTACTTGTGCCACTTCGTGGGTCATCATCGGGTTGTTTCTACATGACTTGTCAAAGAGCAGACACCTGTTAGCCGTGCCTCTACCCGCCCGATCTGGAGCTATTATTGTTGTCAGGAAACAGATGTGAGTTCACACACTGGAAAGAAAGTCTGTTTGTGACTGTGGTCATGTGCGTCTGCACGGTATGGCTGTGTGTGAGTGTTTTTGTGCGCGTGTGCAGGGTGTGGGCGGGTGGGTTTTGGAAAGTCTGACTTGGCATTTCCTACACCCGGTTACTGCCCCTGACGTTGGGTTAAATGCACAGCCGTGTCTGGCCATACTGTACTACTGCACCACACACACACACACACACACACACACACATCAGAAGGGTGGCAGTGCACGTGAGCGTTCATGTGTGCCTAGGAGATGACCTTGGTCATCTGTGGTCAAACCCAGTGAGCTGGGTGGGAAGTGGTTACATATAGTTTGGCATTTGATCAGCCTCTTGAAGTCGAGAAAAGGCACATGCACACAGGATCAAATGTGCAGAGACATTAGGCTTAGTGCACCGTCAGAGTAATGCAATATGATGTGAGGTCGCTCAGAGCATGCAGACACACATACACATGAATCACTCAAAGTTTCGGGGCACCACACAATCATAGGATAAATTAGATAAATTAGTTCCAGATGAAGTACAACATATAGACTGTGTTAATGACATTCTCATACAGATGGCTAACACATACACACGTGTGCACGTACACACACAGAGGAGCTCCAAAAACAGCCACCCTGGGAAACGGTGAATTCCCCAAACCACAGAGTGCATGAGAGGGTGAGGGGAGTCATGGGAAAGCAGGATGCCTGCATGCAGTGCCACTGAGTGAGCAGACTGGGCTGGAGCTAAAACAGACAGAGCAAAGAAAAGACGAGAGCAAAATAATACGCGTCCTGATTTGGCAAGGAAGGATGACAGCATCTGATGGTTCAAAGGCCCATGAGTGAGATTTATCCACTGTGGTCGGTCAGCTGGCCGGCCGGTCCAGCACACGCGTAGGGTGAGGGAGGTCGATTACAGTTCTGCTTCCAGCCTGACACAGTTTGGGAAAACCCAGATCAGAGGACGAAGTAGGTGTCCGGGCCTTCGAGGTCAGGCAACGCCTATGGCTCCACCAAATCTTGGGGCCCAGAGGAAGTGGGGGGAGGGGGGCTAGCTAGGTGGAAAAGCCTGAATAGCAGGACGGGATTGTGGATCAAGGTGAGATGGTATCTGGAGGTTTTTACTTAAGGATTGGGGGAAATTAAAGCTCGAGACTATAAGAGTCTTTAGTGTTCGGAAAGTTCCAGCCAGTTTACTCAGTTTACTGACGTCTATGAAAAACTCCAAAGGTTACAAATCACGTCAAACAGCCCTCCTCTCATGTGTGGTCACTCTGATTGTTTAGTAAAATGTTTGTAGCATAAACTGCCTCCCCAATAAAATGCCTTAATGGCTTTGTATCAAAAGAAGGGTTTCACTTCAATCACTATGTGAACTAATGTAAAAAGAAATGTTAAAAAAACGAAAAAATATGAGTACTTTATTTATAGCTTCAACTGTTTTTGCAGCAACACAACTTTACCCATCCATCTCTTTAGTATCACGCCCCCTGAACTTACTTTGAAAAATCTGTCCGGCCAAACAGAAGCTGCCTCTGTATGCAGGATGTTTAAGTTTAGAGGTATATGTTCTCAGTTCCCTCCTTTTAACCCCCCAAAACACACACACACACACACACACACACACACACACACACACAAACAAACACACACACACGCACACACTTTCGATCTTTGTCATTTACCTCCATTTACTCGCCCGCTGAGTGACAAAGCAAAGCGCGTCTTTCAAAATGATAACAAAGCTAGACAGGTGAGCAAAATGGATATATTCTATTTATACGATGTATGCTTTTCAGATTTCTTTGCATGACACACAAACACTATCAAATATCAATTGAGGTTTTCCATATTAATGAATAACTATCCTAGTTTCGCTAAAAGTTGTGAAACTGAGAGTGAGAAAAAAAGCAGTGAATGTTAGTCGTCTTCTGAATGTCCATCACTCACATATTGTTAACCACAGGTTTGACGTGAGTTTATTGTGCTAACTTATTAGGATTCAAACTTGAATTCATGTGTGAATCATCCGACTAACAATACGTTAAATTGTAATTTCCTGAGTTTCTGAACAGTCTTCTCAGACTTTCCTGGCATAACATTTCTGAATAATACTAAGGTTATTTGTCACGATTCACAGAACAGCAACATTTTTGAGAATGGCATTCTTACTGATGAAATGTTGACTGGTAAAATCAGAGCGCCACATTTTTGGAAATGGATCTGGTCTTCAGATATTATCGAAGTTGCCCACATGTCATTGGCAAATAAAAAGGGAACCTTTTCTTCCTTTGTCTCAGTGTGCTTTTGCCCCAAAAAAAGTTCATCTACCATTACAAGAACATGCGCTGGGCAAGGGGCCGACATGAGACTTACCTCTGCTTTGTAGTGAAGAGGCGAGTGGGGCCAGACTCCTTATCCTTTGACTTTGGACACCTCCGCAATCGCAGCGGCTGCCATGTAGAGGTACGTAATGTCGGTCAAGATGGGGAAGCATGTGAGAGGCGCCTGTTCAGGGGAGTATAACAAGTGAAAATAGGGCATCAGATTGTTTCCTGTTCTCTTATGTCTTTATAGCTGTTGTTCCTACGCTACCTGGGAGCCTTGTGCCCTGGTTTGTGGGGTTGCGGAGGCACCGGAGAGAAGAGGCTCAGTTACTCCATCACCTGGTTCTGCTCCTGGTCTCCCTGCGTAAACTGCTCCATCAGTTTGTCCCAGTTCCTCAGCCGGACGCCCAACCTTCGCCTCAGGATCTTTGTCTCTCGCCTTTACTTCTGTGACCTGGAGGACAGCCGGGAAAGAGACGGCCTGAGAATGCTGAAAAAAGCTGGCGTGCAGATCACAGTCATGAGTTACAAAGGTGGAGGCATAAATTGGTGTGTATGTGGTTGAGATATAAAGAGAGAGCGATGTGTAATTCAAGAGCCAGAAACAACTGGAAAGTTAAGCGAGCCAAATTCCACCTAAAAATCCATTGTGTGACTTATCATGGTTGCTCTCTGGATGTCAACAATTTGATCATTTAGAACTTTTTTCCTCTCACTTTTCAGACTTCTTCTATTGCTGGCAGACCTTTGTGGATCGCAAGAAAAGCAACTTCAAGGCCTGGAAAGAGCTGCACCCAAACTCTGTTCGCCTAGCCAGAAAACTCAACCGCATCCTCCAGGTAGAAGATTTCCCAGACTTCATGTTTCTTTTCAATTAAAAGGGGTCAGTCGAACCAATAATGATTAAAGAATATATCTGATATGTTTTCTTTCTTTCTCAGCCTTGTGAAACAGAAGATTTAAGGGATGCCTTCAAGCTTCTTGGACTGTGAACAATACATCTGACCTCCTCAGGTGTTAGAATTAGGTCTATTATTACATCTGTAGTGAAAAATAAATGTTGGCATTGGTCCATCACGACAACTGCTGACACTGAGAATGAGAAAAACTGAGAAAAATAGCGTAAGTTATGGCAAGGCTTGTAACGTTAGCTGCTGCTTGCTTATCCTGTTACAATATGGATATATGAAATAAAACAATAAGACCATTTTGTGTTGTTGATGTATAGATATTTTTGCAACCATAAGTGACAAAAGAGGGAGAAGACAACAACTCTGACAAAACCCAGACTGGACAACACCGTGGAAGCACCAGCCAATCACAAGGCTGCCACGCCCTAAAGTGTACCAGGCTTCATGGGACCACCATTTACTAAAATAACATCATACAGTATTGCAGCAGACTTAAAACATGAGGTAATAAATCAAGTGAAGTACGGCCCTTTTTTTCATAGACTTCTATACAATCTGACTTCTTCTTTTTTTTAAACTTTTTTAAGAGTCGCCCCCTGGTGGCCATTAGAAATAATGCAAGTGAGACTGCAGAGGTGTTGTACATGTTAACACTTTATGTTTCTGTCGGGTAAATGCTAATTACTTCTTCCAAACTTCAGGTAAAAACACTTGTGTACGTTTTCTCACAGTCTCTGAGCCCAACCCACACATACTCATTTGATGTCACTTGAGTAATTTCCCTTGACTGGACACAGGCTCAGTCGTAGGCTACGCTTCATGATGAGTAAACTAACCTTAAGATCTGGGGAATGCCCCTTTAAGGAGTAGCGCAAACAAGTTGCGCAAACACACCGTCTATTACGGTACCGAGCCGTTAACGCCGCACGGACGCGCCACTCACCGTCACCACCACCACCGCCGGCGTGCACCGACTGAGTAAAAGTCAAGATGGCGACCGAGGGTCAGGCTGAGTACGAGTCGGTCCTCTGTGTCAAACCTGAAGTCTGTGTTTACCGAATCCCACCGAGAGCCTCCAACCGGGCCATCAGGTGAGTGAGCGGCGGCGGCGGCGGCCCGCGTGCACGAGCTGCAGCCATTCGGTGCCGTTGCCTCGGCGACCTACACTACCAACTGAGCTCATCCCATAATCTCGCAAGCAACAGCGGTGGTGTTTTTTTTTTGTGGGGGGAGGTGGGGGCTGGTTGTTTTTGCTGTGTATTTACAAGGTCATCGTGGGAGATACGTAACCAACGGTTGGGCTTTGCACCCACCGAACGGGGACGAGATGGCTCCGCGTCCGTGTGTTGGTGTGATGCTGTCGGCCAATGGCACGGAGGATACACACCGCTCACGATGCTGGAAACCACTTTCAGCGGCGTCAGCATTAATGACACGTTATTGTGCCACACAGATTCCCATCGTGCGTGTCTGACCTTAAAGTAGCAGGTGGTAACCGAATAAGCAGCGCAGCATCCCTGCAGCTGCAGAGAAGTCTTGCTCAAGGACACTTCAGCAGGGTCGACGCTGCACGATGACAGAGGGCTGTCACGTGATTAATCAAACTGAAAGACAGCGGTGTCCCGTCAGACGGCTCTCGTGAGCTTGTACGTGGCCATGCAGGAAAGCTGTCGTGTAGTTGGAAAAGGCTGCCATTGAATTGTTTATCCCACACTGCATTGTCTGGGTGCTCCACCTGCATCGTAGTGGACATCACACCAACCAGACAGTAGCACCATGAGATGCACGATTGGTTACCAGTGACCATATGTACAGCGAGTAAGGGTGATGATGTAATATAGCAGCCTTAGGTCTAATGCCTTAGTCACATTCTGCATAGACAATAGCCAAAATAGAACTACAGTGGGTCTGAGTGTTAGGATGAATCATAACAGACGCATGCGTCTCAATAAACCGCTGTCACCCGCATCACACTACATCTCCCTGTGTGTGTGTGTGTGTGTGTGTGTGTGTGTGTGTGTGTGTGTGTGTGTGTGTGTGTGTGTGTGTGTGTGTGTGTGTGTGTGTGTGTGTGTGTGTGTGTGTGTGTGTGTGTGTGTGTGTGTGTGTGTGTGTGTGTGTGTGTGTGTGTGTGTGTGTGTGTGTGTGTGTGTGTGTGTGTGTGTGTGTGTGTGTGTGTGTGTGTGTGTGTGTGTGTGTGTGTGTGTGTGTGTGTGTGTGTGTGTGTGTGTGTGTGTGTGTGTGTGTGTGTGTGTGTGTGTGTGTGTGTGTGTGTGTGTGTGTGTGTGTGTGTGTGTGTGTGTGTGTGTGTGTGTGTGTGTGTGTGTGTGTCCCAGGGCTGCAGATTGGAAGCTGGATGCTCCCGACTGGACAGGACGCATGCGTGTGACGGCCCGGGGCAAAGTGGCCTACGTGAAATTGGAAGACAAAATCTCTGGTGAGGAGGAAGCAGACAGAGCGGTGTCATTGTTTACTGGGCGCTGTTGTAAATCATTTCACTGTGTTCGCCATCCCCTTTTCTGTTACTCATCTATTCCAAGGTGACCCAGCCCACATCCAAGCATGCCGTTTATTTTGGAGCAAACAGGGTGATAATCTCTGTCTTGTCTGTGCCAGGGCTTTTCAGGTATTGGCATGCTTGTTGTCCAGATTATACTTTTATACTAAAAATGCTATATAATCTTTACAAGCATCAGCCACACATTTAATTGTTGCCCCTGTTTTTAAATCCAGACGTATCTTTGTTGAGATTTGGCTAAGTAAATGTGAAATAGATCTCCTCATGATCCAAATTCCCCATTGGGCTATTTTGCCAAAAATAAAACAAACATATTTCTTGTGTTCTAACCTACAGGGGAGCTGTTTGCCCAAGCACCAGTGGACGAGTACCCTGGCATCACAGTGGAAACAGTGAGTGACTCAAGCCGTTACTTTGTGCTCCGCATCCAGGATGACAACGGTGGGTAAACAGTTTGTTGCTAAGCTATAAATATTTGGTAAATGTGCTAATAATTTAGAACACGTTTGAACGCCAATTAAACGGTTTAATTATAGTGTGGAGAGTATTGTGAAAAGCTGCCGGGTTTAGTGTGTTTTGTTTGTCATAACTTGCACATCCCTTACTGATCTCTACTCTTTGTTGTGTTTGTTGTGTTCATTCCTCTCGCAGGCCGCAGTGCGTTCATAGGCATCGGATTTGGAGACCGAGGCGATGCCTTTGACTTCAATGTGGCTCTTCAGGACCACTTCAAGTATGCAGCTGCTTCATCGTCTGTCATGAATCATAACCCCTTCGGGAGTGAATTTATTTATTCTAGTTTATTAAACTATCTTGTAATCATCTTGTTTTTTTCCCAGGTGGGTGAAACAGGAAGATGAGTTTAAGAAGCAGGCGCAGGAGCCAGACACAACCCCAAAACTGGACCTGGGCTTCAAAGAAGGACAGACTATCACTCTCAATATAGGGGTAACCTTATTGTCATTCAATTTAATTGTTATAGGGTTGGAACAATAGTGGAACAGCAAACATGGTTACAGTTTGACGAGTAAACCTCCCAAATGTATACAACTATTTAACATATTTTAACTTTCTCCTATGCTGTGTTTTCTTCTGCAGCACCATGACACACACACTCACACACACACACACACACACGCACGCACGCGTGCACACACACTCATGCAGATTTTTTTAACCTTTTCCAGCAATCAAAAAAGAGGGACAGGTCTCGCCCGCAGAGTTCAGGTGGATTTGGGCTTCTTCCACCGCCTCCTGGGGGCAAGTTAGCCCCACCTCCTTCTGCCAGATCTACCAATCATAACACACAGCCATCTGCAGGAGGAAGTGACACTGGTAGGTAATTAATACAAACACTACAGTATGGAAAGCCGACAGGGTCATACCCCAAGGCCCGCCGTGCGTCTCTGCCTGTGGCCAGGACAAGATGAGCACCAATGTAACATGTAAACATGTAGATTGCACTTAAAACCAGCATTGGCCATTTTTACACAGCAGTAATGCGACAGCCTCAAAGGCAGTGATGCAGACGGTAAACATCAGTGATGCAGACGGTAAACATTGAGTTCAACAACAACTTAATCTAACATTCTGACGGATTTCTTCGTATCCTCAATTCAAGTTTAATGAAGACTAATTGTTGTTCCTGCTCAGCCTGCGTTAGTGTAGTCTATTTTATTATCCACAATCTCAGAATCAAATAATCAGAAGTAAGAGCTCTGCGTCTTACTTGGATCAAAACAAGCCTTTGTACTTAAATATTGTGGCCCCCATTTCCCATCATGCTTAGTGCTGGACCGAGCAGTGTGTTTTTTAAATTTGCAGTTTTGTGTTTCAAAATGCAAACATTACTTTTGCATTTGTCTGTTCAGAACAAAGTTGGTTTGGTAATTGCCAAATCTGTGCACAGTGTGTAGTTTTAGCCATCAGTTTCGTGGCTCTTCAATTTCTTTACTGCGCAGCTCGTTTCTTCTCCCGTATCTGTTGCGTGATTGAGCTTTCACTTTTTCAGATGTGCTGCTTTTGATTTAAGTTTGTCAGGTCAAATAATGTTAAGCAGACTGACAAGAATTGGTCAGTTGGGGACGTTTCCAACAAGCTGTTATTTTATGCTCTGAAGCTCAAATATCTAATTCCGCCGGTCATATTCTGGCCTTCTTTAATTTGAGAAATATTTGATTGTCATGAGTTATCAAGCAATCGTTAATCGTTAGGGAGAAGGGGGGACATACTCACCTCGACTTCATCGACATTGACATGGCAATGTGTGTATTTGGTGGTCTGACGGCAGTCTTTGTCTATTTATCTAACATTTTATCTTTTGGTTATTTGATGCAGATATGATGATCTGTATGCTTGTAACAGGTTTTATAATTGGCCTGTACGGGTTTTCAGGTTTTTTTTCAGGGAAGCTTATGATTTGGGCTGTTTTCTATTGAATTGGTTGGGTTTTAAATTGTGATTGAGTTGGAAACTGATCTGCGGTTGCTCCGCTTATGACTGCGAGTCAAAGCTTGTGCTTGGCGTAGTGTTCATCAAGTTGACGTGTATTGTTCACAGTGAGGCACGGCCCTGCATCCATCTACTGTAATTACAGTCTGCCGGGTTTTGTTTTCTCATAACTTGGAAATAGATGCATCAAGATCGTGTGTGTGTGTGTGTGTGTGTGTGTGTGTGTGTGTGTGTGTGTGTGTGTGTGTGTGTGTGTGTGTGTGTGTGTGTGTGTGTGTGTGTGTGTGTGTGTGTGTGTGTGTGTGTGTGTGTGTGTGTGTGTGTGTGTGTGAGAAACAGTGGGAAAAATGTGTTGTCATTCTCAATATCATGAGATTATACAATTTGGAGACACATTGTTGTTGTTTTGTCTAACATATCTATCAGTAAGCCGCACATTGTTCTCCCCACTGACTGGCGAGAGCTCAACCCGATCTCATCTCTAAATGTAGAGATCTGTCTAAAAGTCTAAAAGAAGGTTCAACTTTTAACATTATGGCCCGAAGGATTCATCGCGTTGCAGCGTTGCTTCCACGTCCTCCTGCAGGTTGTTGTCGCCCGGTGCAGCGGTTTTATGTCCAGTGGGGCGCAGAGTGAAACCTCGGAAGTCATCCAGAATGAACTTTCATGTTAACGGTCGGAGGAAAGTTATTCCGATGTTGAAAGCTTGTATTTCCTTGGCACCATTGGGGACTGTTGTAAAGCGGTTTCCAGTGGAGCGCATGTATCCACAGTCTTTACAATGAAAGTGGTGAGTGCAATGTTAGCAACACAAGCCAAAACTATGACGGATAGACTCCAGTTGTAAAGTAATGGAATTTGTCTTCCATTAAATATGATTATTTATCAGGATAATCCGCAGACAGTTTTCATTGGAACGACTCTATACTAAATACAACTCATGATAATGTTGTAAATGATAAGCTGTGTGGATTATCCAGAGTACATTGGAGGCTCATGAAAGACTCATTGCTTGCGAATTTCTAATGTAACATTTTATTGGTTTTAGTTGCACAAATGAAATCCCGTTGACCTCCATTGAGTATCAAATAAATATTAAAACTCTGTATGTTTAGATACCATTGGGTAGGATAGCGCTGTATGTTTATTTGTCTTGCAACATAACATCATTTCCAGACTTCATAATGGGTGGAATTACTCTTAAGATAGAAATTGTCTTGTTTAGGAACAAACCATCACATCAGACATCTATAGTTCCGTTACCATTTCAGAGATGCATGATGTTTCTGTTTCTAACCACCAGGTTGTTTTTTTGATCTGGATGCCAGTAACTCAAACTCCGACTCCACCACGACAGCCAGCTCTGACCTGTGGGGAGACTTTGACTCTGTGTCCCCGAAGTGAGAAGGGGTACACTTTGTTTTTCTCCCTCTTCCAGCTCTCTCTGTAAATGTATGAAGCACCTTTTTTTTTTTTTTTCCCCCCGTTATAGGGTGCTGTTTCTCTCCCTGCCAAGCAGGGTAACCCCCTTTACCAGTTTGTTCTATTTTAGTTCTCTTGGCTTTTGGTCTTCACCAGAGATCCACTCAGACCTCACAGTCCAGTCTTAATTTAGGCCATCATGCTCTCCATCCCCATGAGGATCCTGGTCCCTCTCCTTCTGTATCTCCCCTCTCTTGTTTTCCATTTTCCTTGTTTGAATTTGGCTTTTGCCCATTTTCCATTTCATGTTTTATTTGCTGATTTCTATCGTATACATACTAGAAATACGAGCAAGGGAGACATCATTTGAAACATCTGATGATGACTACATCTAATAAAATAGGATAATGAATGCATTTTCTGTACAGAAAAATATTTATTTTCAATGTATATATTGTCAGTAGTTTGTAATTCTTGTCATTGGTGTTGTCACCTGTGTGTTCTGTAGCTTAGTTTTTCTCCCCAGCAGTGGGACTCACTATATGCACTGACTGGCAGTCGAGTCTGTCTGTAGTTGGTAACGCATAAAGTCTCGTTGAACACTCGGATTGTTTAAATAGACTTACACTGCTGTTCGAAGGTTTGGAGTCACCTATTCTGTTATATTCAATAATGACTATTTTCAAAGGGATAAATAGAGTATGATTCAGACATAAAATCATCTTCAACTGTTGCTCAGATGGATCTTTGTCTCTTTCTGCCCTTTTCAGTTGTCAGTCTTCTTGAATAATTGTACAGCGTACCAAAAAAAAAAAGACATTTTTTGCTAACTTTTCATACAAAATAACAGTTATTTGTAAAGAGGACAACCTAAAATCATGACATAAACTGTCACAAATCCAACTTTCTTGGCAGGTGATCTCAAACTTTTGAACAGCAGTGTAGGCTAAGAGTTTACCACACAAGGATTTTTACTTGAAAGAAGCTGATTTACAGATTAGTTGTGCTCTCCAGCGCCCTCTAGTGGCTCTACAGCATTATTATGAGAGATGTCAAATTGAGCTGCAGCTGTTGAACACATATTTCACCGGGGATGGGTCCTTGGCAATGTTGTAAGTGTAAAGCAGTGCGAAATAGGAATAATTGATGTGATAGGGTGTTGGCGAAAGAAATGGAGGCTTCAAGCACTTTTATCTTTGTCTCAAGGAGAAACAGAGGAGGTTTAGTCCTTGTTAAGTCATCTTTACTCAGCTGTTAAAGCTGCGACTGGTGAGTCATTTAGGTCACGACCTCTCTCCTCCTCAATGAATAGGTCTGTGTTTTTGAACTGTCCCGTATGTCATCTCCTTAATTCTTTATGAGAAGGTGGTCCGGTCGCAGACCTCAATCACAGCATGTTGTACAAACTGAGTTTTAACTGTGAACTTCAATTCCATGCTGAGCTGTAACGTCGTTAAAGGTATTCTGATGCGGACGAATGCAACCTGGGACCAAGCTAGTTTGTTTGATGCAGTGTTTTGTTGTTATATAGTCATATACAGAGAGATGGAATATGTTGCACTGATGTCACATGTGGTATGATGATGATGATGATGATGGATATTGATTGGAGCACACATAGATTGTGTGAGTGTAACGCTCTAAACAATGTTTGTCAATGTTTGTTTACTGTTTAAATTATATGCATCTCTCCCAAATGTGACTTGTTATTCAAACTGTATATGTGTATGTATATGCAAAGGAAAACATAAAAATATCACTCAGTGGCCATCACTTTAATTTTATTTATTTTTTTCTCCTGAATAAACAGAGCGAAAAATAACAACTCATTAAACAAATAACTCATGAACAAATGTGGTTGTATATGTTTCTTTTGTGGTTACATTAGTGCATATAATACTGGATTGTATTATGAAGTACACCGATTGGGTCGTTCTTTGTACAATGAAATGACTCAGTGCTGCTATAGGCCCATTACTATAGTACCTTAAATGGATTGTAAACGATAGAAGACATATTAAAAACACACAACTGAAATGAGCTTCCATATTCAGACACAGAAGACATAGATATGACTCTGCACACACGTGCGTATGTGTGAAAGAAAAAGACAGCCCTAGGTGTTGAGTGGTGGATTTACGGTGTTATGGGCTGTTTTTATGATGACGTCCCTGGTTTGTGTCTCTAAGAGAGGCTCCATCCTCCCAGGTGGTCACATCTCCATCCTGGGCCCCATCAGGCCTTGTTTGCCCAGGTTTTGGGGTTGCTATGGCGATTGCGACAGCGTTTCCTATTAGATGACCTCTCAACACGCCTGGGCCACCCGGACAACTCTCTGCACAGTTCGGCTGTAATGTGCAAAACACAGATAATTTCTGTACGTGTATGATCACGTCTCCACAAGCTTGTCTTACTTGCAGAGCTTCTCACCTTTCCGATGCTCGTCCTGCTCGCACACGGTCCTCGTACAGACCTCGTTGTTGATCACGTAGACACGAGAAAGGCTGCGTCAGAAACGGGAGATCACATGAGAGCTGTAGCGATTGAGGTAAACACCATCTAATAATCCATTTCATCACAACACTGACGGGTGCTATTCTGGTGGTACATTTAGCTTACATTGTTAATATGCTAGGACATAAAGGCCCCAAATTGATTTCTTCAATCGGCTTTTTATTATAAGCAAGAGAGGCTTCAATTTTCACTGTTTCCTGCCAACGCTAGAACAGTGTTGGCTTATTTCACATTTTTTCCTGTGTTTCAGGTTTGGCCGCTGCTCTTAACTGTGTTTTAGCAACAGCTGAATTGAAATCTGAGGACATTTGAGGGTTGTATACCTAACCTGACCAGGAGTATCATATTTAATAAAACCCTGCACAGTCCTGACTATATATAAAAACTAAGCATGCATGTGTTTACTTTTCTTTTTAGTACTCAATGACTTTAACTTTTTAAGGTACATTTTAACATTGTTAGGGTGAGAGTACTTTCTCCACTTCTGATCTCCGTACTACTTCATGTGTGTTTTAAGAAACACATGAAGCTAGAATACGGCAAATTAATTGCTAACTTATAAAAGTAATTCTCCATGTGGCCTAAATTGCTCAATTAGAACTGGTGTTTTGTAGAAACATTGCAGACCACCTGTAGAGACAAAGAGCACCGATACATCTCTTGATGGGCCGGTGGACCGAGTACATCCTGGTGCAAGGATACATCTCCTCCCTACAGTCTGCAGAGACCGGAGAGACAAGACATATTGAAATTGGACCAACCGCAATGACAAGATGAAGCATGTGTCAGAGGTCATCTCCAATCTGCTGTCACTCACTGTCCGGCAAAAGGCTCCCAAGTGCATCAGTACTCTCTAAAAGAAGCAGAGAAAACAAGATCAGATTGGGAAAATACAAGTGACCCATTGCAACGACTCACAGACTGACGGATGCCATGCAGCTGATCTAAACGTGTGACTTTTAGGAGAAGAGTATTACCGGTCTGCTGGTCTTGGGCTACAGCTGTGAGCGCTGTGGAACAGAAACCACATGAGGGGAGTGTTTCACAGCATAAAAACAAACACAGCGACTCAACCGTAGTTAAACAAGATGATTTGTGTGTCCTGTTTGGCAGCGTTACCGTGGAAACTGCAGAGGAGCAGGACCACTGGAAGGCCGCCCA
This sequence comes from Cyclopterus lumpus, assembly GCF_009769545.1. Classification (NCBI taxonomy): domain Eukaryota; kingdom Metazoa; phylum Chordata; class Actinopteri; order Perciformes; family Cyclopteridae; genus Cyclopterus; species Cyclopterus lumpus. The sequence continues at coordinate 11,966,391 of NC_046981.1, read as the reverse complement.
TTCTTTCAACTTGTCAGAGTTTGAGCTTTTATGAGGCTGGAGGAAAACCGAAGAGGAAAAGAGTCAGGATGATTTCACAGAGTGGAACTGTTCAATATCCTCACTCAGGATTTTTGTTGCTGTTGCTGTTTCCTTTTATCTCATTGCATATAAATGCTCCCAGATCACTGTAATGTTTTCCCCAAGGTTTTGCTCCAGCTGAAAAACACAGAGTAGTTTCCATCGTTATAGAGGAGCGTGATGGCATTTTGCTGTGGAATAGTCTGTCCTACACTTTATTTATGTAGACTTGGACTGCTTGTGATCAGCTAGATAAAGTAGTACAGGAGGCAACTGTCAGAGAGAGTTTTTTTTTTTTTTTTAAATGACACACAACATTTTTTTTTTCCTCTGACAACAATTGTGTGTTTTTCTCCTTGCCTTCGCTCCGTCTCTTCCCTCTCTCCGCCCTGCATCATTCCTCTCGTGATGTGTCAGTGTAACTTTGGAGTCCAAGACGTGAGCTCTCTCAAAAGAATGTGTTTTCTTGTGCCCTATTTGAGCCTCCCCCCCGCCCCTCCTCTGATACAGTCGCACATTCTTTTCCAGCTTTCTTTTCATACAACATATTACTGCTTTCCAGCTGTACAATCATCACAAAGTCCCTCTGAGCATTGTTAGTTTTAGTTGATGATCCCAGTCACACGTTTGCAATTACTGAATTGAAACTGTGGTTTGTCTTGTTTAACTCGGTGGCTCTGTTGATCTGTTTGTGAGAGAGGCATGTTGATCACCGCTTTTACTCACTGAACTCTGCATGCAAGCGCAAATCACTCCACAATGAAATATAGATTCTGTTTACATCTCATCAATAGTAAATATCCTTCCATTGATATTTTTGGATGTGAGATATCCTGCATGTGAAAATAGAGGAAAATAGGTAAAATGAAGCATAATTAACTTATACTCACAACCTGTGCTGTCTTCCACAACTGCTTTAGTTTTATGAATCTTTTGTGTTCTCTTGTTCCCTCTCCTTCCCTCTCATCCCTCCTCCCTCCTCCCCCTGTCCTCCAAACCATTAGATTTTTGTTTTTTACTTTTTTCGTCCTGCCCCAATCTGGTAAAAAAAAAAAATCGAGCATGCAGCTATCTGATGAGTATTTCCTCTTTGGTTCACACAAACACCGTTATATTGCTTTTCTTGTGCAGGCATTTTATTAGACAGATATATTTAGTATGTTGGTGTCTCATCACCACACAAAGCTCAATATTTACTGTCATCCTCCACAAAAAGTATGGCAGTTTCTCTTGTTTATAGGCTCCATTGCATTTGTGAAGGCACTCAAATTTGACTTTTGCACTACTTACCAGCAGGTGGCGCCGTGCACATATAATATGGTCTTTGGTCTAAACAGACAATCTTATGCAGGGATCAGTCAAAAACAATGACTGAATTGATCGAACAGCTAATGCTATTAAGTGAACCACTGTAAGGATCAGAGAAAGTCTCATGTTTTGAACACTTTGTTTAGTGTTAAAATATTACCTGATTAATTGTTGAAGTTATTGATTAAGCAAAAACACCAAATATTCTGTTTTATATCGATGTAAACTGATACTGTTGCTCAAGTGGTGATGGGTATTTTTTATTATTATCTTTTAATAATTTACAAAATAAACTATCAATCAATTGCAAATGCAAAATACAAATACAAACAATTATTTCTGGTTTTTTTCTGGTTTTGAGAATGCATATCTTCAAGGGAAGTGTTCAAAACACCTGTTAAAGAATATAAAATATATTTTCTTTTAACACAATGTAACCCCATATATTAACCTGTCGGCTTTTAGAACAATTTGACTTAAGTCACAATATTGTGGGTTGGATTCTTGACCTTTTAACTAATAGGACACAAAGTTTAAATGGAATTCTGTCGGACCAAGTTTGCTCCTCCACTGGCTCCCCACAAGGATGTGTGCCTTCACCCCTATTATTCATCCTCTCCACAAATATGTGTCAGAGCAGGTATGAAAATAGGACCATTTTAAAGTATGCAGATGATACTGTTATTGTTAGTCGGCTCCAGGGCAATGAGACCAGCCGCGGTCCGGTCATCCACGACTTTGTGAAGTGGTGTGAGGAGTCGTATCTTCAATTCTTCAATTAAACATATCCAAAACTAAAGACATGATACATTGATTTTAGAAAACATGCCCACACACATGAGGTAGTATTCATTAAGGGTCAGACAGTGGAATGTGTGAAATCCTACAAATATCTTGGGTCAATTATTGACCCAAAATTGAATTTTGATGCAAACTGTGAAGCCGTGTGCAAAAAGGGGCACCGGCGTTTGTTTTGTTTGAGGAAACTGTCATATGACAAAAACACGATGACTTTATTTTATCGTGCTTTTATTGAAATGTAATGTGTGTCGAGATGAATACCTCACTTTCACTTTTCCAGTCTACCTACGGGTACAAATAAAGTAACCTGAACCTGAAGGAGATCACTACTGCATAGCATTGCTATTTATACTTCATTTATTCTTGTGAGTGGTTTGGGAATATTGTGCATTAACAGGTGAAGAGAGTTGTAAAATAAGCACTACAACTTTGTTATGACTTTACAGGAGCACATTTTTCTGCAAACATATTTGCTCAGTTGACCTCATTAGAAAGAAATATCACATACTGTCAAAGAGGTTTCCTCCCTGATAAGAAGCCCAAAGTGCTCAGCTACTCATCTGCTCAAGAGACAACTTTGACCCACGTTAGTAACAGATGGGTATTAAATCTTGCACAATTTAAATCATTGATGAACTTCAACCATTAGAATATAAGGAATTTGAACAAATCTTGCAGAGAGTTTACGTGTGCATTTGTGTGTAATTAAACATTCGTCATATCTGGCCCACAATTCCTTATCAGCTTACTTCAATTATCCCAAGTGGTATCTGTGCGATGATGAAAGTGACTATCAAGGCTATGGTTCCTGACCCTTTGTCTCAGAGGCCCTGTGTGTTGAAAAGATGCTTTTCATTGGCACTGTCGCTGCATCGGAAGGGAAACTTGACTCTGCATTGACTTGGCTAATATAAATATTGCTACACATTCCATTGAAGTCACAACTCTCCCTGGCTCTCACCCTACGGTAGGCCATGTCAGTTCAAGAGTGAGACACTCATCATCCCCTTGACTACACGGACTCGAGGTTGAGTGCCTGTGCGGTGGTCCTAACAAGGTCGTCTGGGCGAGGCCGATGACAGCTTGACAGATGGAGGCCATGTAAGCAAAAGAGAGGAGGAGGGCAGTCAAGAGAGACGATCGGTCCTTTGAACATCAACCTGCCTCTCTTCCGAAATGCTGCTCAGGTTATTGGGGATCTAAAAAGAATGGTTTAGGAAATCATGCCAGATAGTAAACACATGATAATCTTTAGACTTGTTTATTAGTTAGATGGCATTTCAAGAGGCACGCCAGCTCTGCAATACTCTACCACCGACCTCCTTTTCACCCCACCTCCTCTTCTCTCTGACTGTATAGCTGGTAGCGGTTGTGCTGAGTTTCCTATGCAGGACAACACACGCACGCACACACACACACACACACGCACACACACACTGCAGCAAGTGAACGCTCCCATTAACACTTTGTGATTCTCTGTATGCTCACTCATGAATGATTACATGCTATTCAGTGTTGCTCATCAGTGGTGATTTGAGTCTCTTCTGGTGAATCAGTGTCATTACTCTGGATCCTGTTTAAGCATTTAAAGTAGTGTTGGGGGTAAATCAGGTTGTGATGACCTAAGTGTCATCTTTACTGCGGGGATACATTTCAGACATTCGGCCATATGAACTCTTTATTTGCTCCACACTCACCATCAATCTGGCTCTTGTTTCCGTGTCCAGCTACCACTCTCACTAAATGTGACATCTTTTATCAGATATCTGTCTAAATATCTGTTACACCTGACAGCTTTTTCCAGCATGCTTCATCCATGCCACATGTGGCAACCTATGTTGCGCAAGAGAGAACTCAAAACTCTCCTCTAAAGACACAAGCAAGGGAACTCACTTACAGTTTGAAGATAATTTATAGGTAGTGAATGTGACGCCATGCCTTCACGAAGTATAAACTTTGTGCCCAAGTGAGCTTCATTTGATACTGGTTGCATGAAATCTGAATTTTGCTGACATTACATATCTAAATCTGATGATCTCGGGTTTCCAGATCTTCACAAATGTCTAAAGGTCTGTCGTAACTTGGATGTACAAACATGATTTAAAGTAAAATAAGCTGCATCTCTCTGACATAGTCGTGAGGACCTGTGTGTAAAAGCTGTGCTTGTTTCTCCTGTTTTCATCATTCCTGTGATCCGTCCTCTCAGATTTGCACCTCGATCAGCATCTTTCTGTTGGCACTCTATTGTCTCCGGTCCGCACCATGTGTTCCCATTTGTCAGGCTGTGGTCCTCCATTGACCCCACCCGAGTGTCACATGAGCCGTGTGTCCTCTGTTTCCTGGTAAACAGCGCATCCCAAACAGCGGCTACTAAAAGTCTTAATGTAAGCATACTTCGGGACACGGCTAAAGAAGCTGTACGTTGTTTCTACCGGAGACGAGAAGGGAGTGAATGAAGGGGAGACAGGTGTCACAGATAGACAACGTAGATGTGACCACAGAAGCGAAGATGAAAGGGAAAGACAAAGGCCTAAGTGTCATAAGAGGAGAAACACAGGAGGAAAAGTAATCAGCACGAGCGCCAGGGATAAAAAGAGAGCACAGTCGAGGGAATTAACAGGCATGATGGGTCACAGTGTTCTAAGAGATTGTGCTGTTACAGGCCCGCAGGCACCAATGGTAGCCTGACTTTTGCATTTGAGGTCTGTGCAGTGCAGATAGTCAGAGGGAGGTGATGATGTGCACGGTGTGTAAATAGATGGGTCTGGGATCTATTTATAAGTCCATCTGGAGTGGCTCTAAGCAGGGGTTAGCACATGCCCTACTGACATAACACACACACAACCATACTGCACATTAGCAGCCGGCTACCGACGAGGATACACTCCAAACTTGAAACTGAGACGCAATTTGAATTTAAAGTTAATTGTCTATGATGCAATTTAGTTGTACTTTTTGCAGCGGTAGTAAATTCAACTCCCTCTATTGTGAACACAAATTAATTTGAACGTTGTATTTTCTTCTTTTACAGTGGTGAACAGTTGTTAACATCGTAGCATAATTAAAAATGAGGAATGCGGGTGATTTTTCAACCAGTAATTGTCCTGTGTGACAGATGTAGGACAACTACATGCGTGCAGATTTCACGTGAGGTTTGTTTTAGTGTCAACATGTCAATCAATCATTTATCCAAGTACAGCACAGTATAATATACTATAATAAAAGTCATTTTAGCTTTAGTGTGGAAAACATATTTTAAATAAATAGTTTAAACAGATATATGTTCTGTTTGCAGTACTTTCTACTGCTTATCTTTTATTTTTTTCGACATTGCTATGCACTAAACAGCAAGACAAATTCCTTGTATGTGAAGACATGACAATAAAACTTGTTCTGATCTTTGATTCTGATATCTTGTTTTCCCTGCTGCAGGTAGTACTATGCCCTGGATTTGCATCACATACACTTGGAAGAAGATCGCGGTGGTATCACTATCAGCTTGTATTGTTCAGTCCACTTTTAGATGTGCTTCGTCTGCAGCACCTGTTGCTTCAATACGTCAAAGATGTCACTTCAGACGTACACTTTCTACAGTCTCTTGTAAAGGTTGCATAAGTTGTCAATGATTATTCAAAAATAATTGATTTAAGTATTTACAAGATGTGTTTACGTTTCAAAATTGTGTTGGAGGGTTTATAGCTCACATTGTTGTATGACTAAATTATTATTATTATTATTATCCATCCATCCATCCATCCATCCATTTTCAATACCGCTTATCCTCATTAGGGTCGCAGGGCGCTGGAGCCTATCCCAGCTGACATAGGGCGAAGGCAGGGGACACCCTGGACAGGCCGCCAGTCCATCGAGGGCACATGTAGGGACATACAACCATTCACTCTCACATTCACACCTATGGGCAATTTAGAGATCAATTAACCTGCAGCATGTCTTTGGACTGTGGGAGGAAGCCGGAGAGCCCGGAGAGAACCCACGCTGCCACGGGGAGAACATGCAAACTCCACACAGAAGGACCGCTCCGACCGGGAATCGAACCCGCGGCCCTCTTGCTGTGAGGCGACATGCTAACCACTACACCACCGTGCAGCCCATTTTTTTATTTATAATAATAATAATAATAATAATTATTATTATTATTATTATTATTATTAATAAGACATTACATATTTATTTATGAGGTTTACTAAGTTTATTTCAGTTGCAGCAGCAATCTGACAACCATATAGCATACAGCTTGATCCTATTAAAACATCTTAGCTGGTCACTTGCGCTAATCATATCAAATGATAATATATTTTGTTTTGTTACATTTCATAAACTGTGAAGTATTTATCTAAAATACAAATGATCTTAATTGTGTAATAAGGGACATATCTGTAATTGTGCGTGATCTTTAACGTTTACTTTATATGACACTGTATGTGTAACTCATGAACTGCTTCTCATGAGAAGTTTAATACAAAGAGTTTATTTTACAACAATTGCCATACAGATGTTTAAAGGCACTATGATAACACTTTTAGTTTCAAACTTTTCTTGTACTTTCTATGGACTCTTTTCATTATAAACACACATATTCACATATATACACACAGTGGAATACATCATAACAATATAAATGGTACCTTTAATAAGGATATTTATAAAAAAGATATGAAAATATAGCACCTTATACGTTTGTACTAGATTTAAGTCTTGAACTATAGACAAAAATACATGTTTTACAAACATGTTACATTCATTAAAAACCTAAACATTTTTATAATATAAAGTTTATCTCTCCCCTCTTCCTTCCCGCATGAGCTCTTCTTCGACACCTGCTCCCTCTCTTATTTTTCTGGCCTCCTTCTCTGCCTCGTCTGCCTTCCTCTTCTCCTCGATCTCTGTCTCCATCAGCCACGGCCCTCCCAGGTAGCTCAGGATCTCCTCAGGGTTCCCTCTGTGTTTGGGTTCAGGGTGGAGCAGCTCCTTGAAAAGAGTCATCACGAGCGGGCTGAGGCCCTCAAACTGTGAGGGAGGAGGGTTGTCCCTTTGGTTCTCCTTCATGATTGTATAACTGTCTATTTCCTCCTCACGCCTCCACTCACCATCCCTCATCTTCTCCTCCTTTTCAGTCTCACGGTCAAACCACTCCTTGAATCTACGATAGCCACGGTCGTCGTGGGTGCTCTCCTCCCAGGGGAAGCAGCAGGTTAAGAGGCAATAGACGAGTACACCGAGGGCCCAGCTGTCAATACATGGCTCCACCGTTATCCAAATGTCCTCCATCTCCTCCTCGGTCCCTTCCAACTCCCTCTCCTTCTGAGCCTCCTTGGCAGGTTCCACCTCAGGAGTGCAGAAGGGAGACTCATACCAGACGGCACGAACAGTAGAGCCAATGGCCCGGGAGAGGCCAAAGTCACCCAGTTTGACCCAGCGACAGGAACTGTCACACAGGAAGATGTTCTCAGGTTTGATGTCGCGGTGGACAAAGCCCAGGGAGTGGAGATGTGTGACCGCTCCGCTCAGCTGCGCCATCACCCTCTGGACACACTCTTCATCCACCCCGACCTAAAAGAAAAAGAGAGAGGCAGTCTGGGTCAGTTGCCGAAAACACACTCTATGACTTATTACCGCATTACATATTTGATGACAGATCAAAATGAGGTGAGGAGATGCTGTCAGAACAACATCTCTTGAAAACCCTCACGGTGCTTCATTCACCTCCATGAGGGGGCCCTTCTTCTTATCAGTACTCTATTATGTTGTGACCCAAACGCAGAGGACGGCTGCTGACATAAATGAGAGCTCAAAAGGGCCAGCAGTTACATTTCCCACAAAATCCCTACGAGAAAGCCACCTGCAGACATTGAGTGTAAGCCTTTTGAGAAGCTACTGTAGCTAATGGGTGGATGGGAATTATTTGGATATAGATATAGTGGTTCCAACCCGACCAAACATTCAAGCTTTTGATAAAATGCTCTCTTCTTCATTTTACAAGAAAAAGACTGGACACGCCATGCATGGCATTGACAGCACATTTCACGCCACACATCAGCCAAACTGACCTCTGACACTACCACACTGTAGAGGTCACCGTATAGACCAGCTTGCTGGGCAAAGACATAGTAGGACGGCGTGGAAAAGAAGATGCCAAGGGCCCGTGTCAGAGAAGGATGAGTGCAGTAGGAAAGGGAGAGATTGTATTCACGTAGGAAAGAGGTGAGCGAGGTAGACTGACGAGGGAAGAACTTCAGAGCCATAGGCGTTCCTGAAGGGGATGAAGCAAGACAATATGCGTTGAACATCACAACATCTTATCAGCATTGGTTAAAAAAACGGTCATCAGTCATGGAATGTGAGTGTGGTCCTTCAGTGACACTGTGAACAAATATAACTTCCCCTTTGGGTCGACTCTGTTACACAGCTAAGCCTCGGTTGCAGCAACTCTATCTCAGAGAACGTCCCTAAGTGCTTCATTAACGTTACAGCAACAGAAGTGCAAAAGGTTAAGTGAACACTATCAAAAGGCAGATCTCTCCTCACGTTACTGCACCGCATACCACACATGACGTAGAAGATAAGCAGTGGAGATTTACCATTTCACCCTTTTCAGATTCAGCAGTAGAAAGTTAAAGGCATAATACAAAAACTCTTAATTGAATATATTAGGACTGGGACACCAACCTCTCTTTCTGTGTACGGCTAACATGACCTTTCCGTAGGATCCCTCTCCCAGGAGCTTCACCACCTGGAAGTGATCGGATACCTTCAGATTGGACATGGACTGAGCTGACAGGAAGCATCGCTCATCAAGTTCCTGAGCTGCTGCCGCCTGGACACACACACACACACACAAACACATCTATATTCATATTTATGGTAGTGATGATCGGGTCAGTGGCATCAAGGAGAAAGCAGATCCACAGCTTGACAGAATGAAAAGTCTAAATCCGTCACCTGAACCTTCTACACAACTGTACATTTTAAATATGTCATGTCACTAATAGTATTCTCATGAAGTTTGTGGTTTTCTTTAACTTCTTTGCTCCCGTCCTCCTAATCAGAGTCAAATGACCATCCACCTGTCATCCCAGCAGGGATTAGTGGTGCATTCATTGTGTTATGTTATCACGTTCTTCAGATCTGGGATGATCTCCATTGTCCTAAAGGCGGGATAAACTGCAGACGTCATCAACCCAATGTCTTATCAGGCTAATCACAACATGTGGCGCTGTCACTCAGTGTCCACCATCATTCACATTCATGATGACTTTCTTTGAAGTAGATCCCTGCACCACATACTCGAGCAAACTAGGAAGGCTGAGAACAGTTACCGCGCACCGCTTAACACAAAAGATAAAACGATAACATGTTTTTAATTTTGACCTTCCACGTGTTGCGTAACTGAGCTTGGTGGTTAACCGATATTCGATTAAATTGTTCATCTGTCTCTGCGAACAAATGTGACATTGTGGTGATTATTGCAGTAGTATCAAGGAGTTTTTCTTTCTGATTTGGATTAAGATTATTTTTAAAACAGAAATGTTCCAATCACAAATAAATCTCTGATGGTGATGATAAGAGATCAAATGGTGTCGTATGAAACTTTAGATTTTATTTGAGTTATTTGATGACAGCAGCTTTAAAACTTGATGTCAGTTATGAGTTACTGCTCTAGAATTATCTGATGTGCAGCCAAAAATAAGACAGCAGGGTTCAGCCAGATAGTGCTGCTTGGCACAGATGTTATCAATACATCTTTATTTTTAAACAGAGCCAATTATGGGCCACTTCAGGATCAATGGTGTAACGATTGATACAGCTCCCTCCAACAATGCTAATTTAAATATGTACGCAAAGAAAAAACTCAGAAGTTAAAAATGGCATTATAGACATAAAATAGTGCAGAAGTTAAATTATAGTGATCAGAAATAAGATATATCCCAAATAGCCATGTTTGCATCTATTCATCTTCACAGTTTTGAACTCAAAGTGTTAAATTCCTGAATTCTAATCACGGTTGTGCTTCGTTCACAGAGTTGTTCACACTTGTCCGGGTTATCACATTATTACATTCCTCGTCAGCTCCTCATTCCACTCATGCTACAAATAAAATAATAGTTCATTACGTTTGGAGGCACTGAAACATTAACCGTGACGGATGCACCGAAAACATTTGCTGCACCAGGTGCATCCTGATATTTGCTGTGTCCTTGTGAACTGAGGTGATTATTTATCAAACCCTATTAGTTAATGGCCTTGGTATAAAGCGACAAGTGATCTGAGATTTTAAGAGGGGCTCTCAAGAGCTAAAGCCATTAACAAATCAACATTGCTCAACATTGCAAGCTGAAAATCCTCTCAACAACATTGTCTATCAAACCTTTGCAGCGTCACAGTCATTTTGCAATAAAAAGGCCTCAACGGATTTTTGCCATTCCTGCATGTCATCTCATCATAAAGCTGCAAAAACACTCTTGCAATATGATACATAAAACACCAACAGTTTGCACTGACAGGAAAAAAGTGCATGTTTTAGTTGCCACACTGTGATACTTTTATGAACTTTTCATTTAGGTGTGCATGAAAGCATCTGTCAGCTGGATTCATGCTCACAGGAATAAATTGCAATACTTACTGTCATTTTCTGTTCAGTTGGTTGATCTCTGCTCACTTTCTTTCGACTCTTTTCAGCATCTAAAGACGTAACTCCTGGTTACGGGCTATACTGTTTTTTTAGAAGCTGATACTTTAACTGCAATAGAAGCTGATATGTTTCCCTTTTGCTCCGTGGGTCCTTCCAGGAGCACAGCAGCTATATAGTGGTGGCTCATAGATGTTTTCAGGAGACCAGGATATTGACTGTGTGAATGCACACACACACACTGGGCGCCCTCCCTCTCTTTTCTTTCCCCTGTGCCAGCTCTCTCTATCTCGGCTTCTCTCCTGTTATGCTGGCAAATACGCGTGAACCAGCTACTAGGCATTTCAAACCTCTCCCCCCCCCCCCCCCCCTCCTCCACACACACACACACACACACACACACACACACTCTCTCCCACTACATAGCAGTGCCAATATTCCACCATTTACAATCTGTCACTCAGCCTGACCACATTAACCTGTAGCTATCTCCTTCCTCCCCTCTCCTCAGCTGTCACTCACTTTCTGCAATTTCAAATGCACTCTGATCCTCCTCCTCTTTCCATGTTTCTATCTCACTGTTTCTCACCCTCTCAACCAGTCTGAGTCAGGAATTCCTCACACAGTGTAGAATCTCTTATTCAATCAGCAGGTATGCTGGAATGATTGGAATAGGCCAAAAGGCTGTATCCGTGATCCCTGAATGTTACTGGGAATACTGGGTTACAGTTAAGCATGCCATTTTACTGTCCAATATCACTGTTCTTTCTTCCTGCACTGTAGGCTAACTCTGCAGGAGGATGTTAATTTAATTTCCCAATGACATCCTCAATTCTTTTAAGTCTACATGAGGAACATCTTCAAGGTTTTTATGTGCTATTTTCATTTTGTTCATCTTCCACTCTCTTGTCATTAAACCCATCTTGCTTTATCTCTTTCCAAGTGCATATTATTATCACACACTGACATGGCTGACATCTGAAAATATGTCTTACAAAACACCTTTGTTCAGTTGTATGCTCTCTAGATGCCAGCTCTGTTTCCTACAGCTGCAGGTCAAGCCTCACCTCCAGCTCCCACAGCCTCGACACCCTCCTCCTCTTTCTGTCCACTCAGATAGATTTCCCTTGGTACTACATACTACAGGACTATACTTTCCACTGGCTCAATGGCTGTTTGTTTTGTAACACAAACATCGGCTGCCATCACAACGCCGGGTCGCCGATCAGATTACTACCCCTGCTGTGGTTATGTGGCTGGCTGTGACAAACATGTACTTTCATGTTTGTGCTCACACCATAGGGTCCTTTAGCCCCTGCTGTGACAACCACCACTTAAACTCAACTTTCATCACTTTCAACAAAGTTGGTGCCAGGAGAGGGTCACTTTCATTCACAAATGCAGGGCGTAAAACACACACACACACACACACACACACACACACACACACACACACACACCCACACACACACACCCACACACACACACATATCAAGCTTAAATGCACACAGTCGCCTGCTACATGAATGTGGATTCATGCACACATGCACAAGAGCACACACTCAGGACAGCTTTATTGACAGTTACTGTCAAGTTACATAATGAACGCCTTTGCTATTTGGTTACATGTTCGTATTTTTGAGCTAAAAAAGGAAATTGTTTTTGCTTACGCGACAGATGAGATTGTCTTCTCTTTCATCTCTTTCACTTTAGATAGTATATAGTACAACACACACATGATATATTAACTGAGAGAAGACTGCAAGATTGTTTCCAAAAAGTTGACAAGTTGATAATTTCAGAAAATCCTAATCGTTAGTCATTAACTAAATATATGAATACATTAGTTGTACAGGTAACAACATGTTTACATTTCCTGATATGTTTTGTGAGACCAGTGCAATGAAAGAAATAACATAGTTTGGAAATTATGGAAACAAATCTCAAAGAGTTCAAACCCTGAGAGTTGGTTTTATAATAATTATATTATTGGTTTTTTCTTATTGTGCAATTCATGACATCTCCTACAAATAACAATGTCATGGTATAACAACATGATTAGATCCAACCCCAAATCTCTCATTCCTCCTCAGTGAAGATAACACAACATATAAAAAGCACACTTTTGAGAATTAAGGATCATCATGTTGTGGGTGATGTTTTGGTTAAAATGATAAAGTAAAGCTGCACATATAAAAGGACAAAGATCTATGAGCTTCATCTCGACTAGATTTGACTGCTGAATTAGATTTGTTTCTTAAGAGAGTGTTCTCATTAGTTCATTTGGGGTGTTATTCTGTTTTGCTAATATGTGCATCCAATTTCCATCTAATTTCCATTATTGGATGAGCCATGCCGTCACAAACTACAGAGTATGGGCAGTGAACATAAAGGAAATATAAAGTTTCTCTGTCACATAACAGTGAAACAACGTGTGTCAAAATAGCTTTTATGCCTGTTCTTAACGCCTGCATTTGTGTTGATGTTTTCATGAGATTAGTGTTTCCAAAGCAGAACAACACAGTTATATAGTTTGCTTGAGTCATGCTGCAATGATTCCTTCAGTCCCCTCCTCCCTGGAGAGAAGGCACAGATAAAAGGATAAAGAGTTGGAAGATAAAAGGGGAGTTTGTAACACACATGCACCCCAGCTGTTACTGTTGTTCTGATCTATGAGGCTTACCATGTTTTATTTATGGGTCCACTTACAGGCAAATCTGAGGGACGCTGTTCTAGTTTCACTTGATGTTAGAATTAGTTCAACGATGCCTCTTTGTGGACAGTGTGTGCTATTACATTAAGGAGGAGAAACCACACACAGTGTCATGCCTTATTAATGAAGTTTAGAAAGTGAATTTGGATCGAGATTGGTCTTAATTTAATCAAGAATGCATGTTGTTCAGTTTTGTATGACTCAATTCGATGTGACCTGTTCCAGATTACAGATCAAACAACTAAGGATAGTCAATCAGCATGCTTATGTGTCTCTAAAAAATACTTTTGTTTGACGAGCAGTCATACTGAGAGTCTGTGGAGATAAACATGATGTGTTTATAACTATCTGCGCAAAAAGAAAGCGTGTAACCTACATTGCCTGAAAAATGAATTAAAGAAATAGCCCTGTGTGTAAGAAATATTTTAAAGATGTATGGCTGCTCACTCAGACAGTTTAAGTACAGCTATCACACATTTGAACAAAGGCAGTGATGACGGTGACAATGTTTCATTCGGACTTTGGGCATCATTTTCACAATATCTAAAGTTTAGATGTAACAACCTATATCACAATGAACCACATGCCCTGGGTTATGTCTACTAAATCAGAAATAAGGAACAGGCCATTGTAAAGTGTTTAATATATTATCACAAATCAATAGTCAATAATGAATTAATTGAGACAGAAATAATGTCTGTTTTAGTTTTCAAAGAGTAAATAACTAAGTGGTCTCCTGCTGGTGCCCAGAGTCAGGACTAAACACGGTGAGGCTGCGTTTCAGTCTGGAACAGTCTTCCAGAATGTGTGAGACAGGCCTCAACTCTGACAATGTTTAAATCCAGGCTGAAAACGGTTCTATTTGACAACTGAAAGTATTTTATATGCACTAATATATTATTGTTTTTATGTTTTTATGGAATGATTTTATTTGCTTTTTTGTAATTTTATGCAGCTGTAAAGCACTTTGAATTCCCTTGTGTACGAATTGTGCTCTATAAATAAATAAAATATCTCACCACTCTCAATGGTGTCTCTTATAATTGTCTTCTCGGCTCGCCACATGGGTTTATAGGCCCAATCAAGTTCAATCATTTACCTCTGATAGGCCTGTATGAAAGCATACAAAACATTAGCAATCTGAACTATTAAAAGAAAGAGGGTGTGATTTATTTCCCCTACAGAGACAGTGGGTGGATTTTGATTCAATTTAAACCAGACAATCAATCAAACGTTACGTCCCCGGCTCTCTCTCTCTTTTGACGGCGTCAACCATTAACAAAACGTCGTTTTGTACATCTTTTCATTCGGGACTTTTTTTAATGTTCACTATTGTAACGCTAATTAATAATTCATGAGTCTTCTACTACATCCCAGCAAAACAAAGCTACAGGGGGTGCGGTCTTTCCTGTCGTCGGGAACGGAAGCGGAAATTCGGCCATCTCCTCGTACATTCAAGCTACACCAGGGTCAGTACTCACTTGATTGGGTTTTTTACTGTGGTGTGGTCGTCAGTATTTCTTGACATTTTAGGTATTGGTTTAAACGTGTGTATCCGACATTGTCCCGAAACGGGACGTGTCCTTGTTGAAGCTCGGACAGTTTAGCGGTCCAGTTGCGAACTAACTCGCAGGAGCTAGCTAGCTAACGGCTAGCTTGCTAGCTAATCTTCTCCAGCAGCAGCAAGTGATTTTTCTTTTCATGAGTCAAACTGACCGGTAACGTTAACGTCCGTTTCTAATCTGCCGTGAGTCGGTGTTGTGACGGGAATATTACATTTAATCTGACGTTAGTTTGTCTGCCAATTCGTACCGAGCTCCGCCCTCCTGTCCCCCTGTCCATACTTTACAGACTTCACTCTGGTGTCAAAGACTACTGTTTCTATTCGCTCATGTGAGAATGGGAGAGTTCCCCTTGCCAGGTGGCGGATGGACGCTGACACTTAACGTTTCATGAGAAACTAATGGTAGTGATTGCTCGTAAACGTGTCTTTCGCATACAGCTTGTCTGACAGTTGGACAACGTCAGGCTGCCCATTGCCTCTGTGTGACACCCAACGTAAGTCAACGGTGCGGGTGAGCGAGCATCACGTCAGTTGACGGATTTCTTAATGTTGCATTGCGCGAGCTAGCTTAATAACGTGAGGTGCGACAGGTGCACATGTCTGGTAACGCGAACAGTTTTCAGTTGTTGACGTTGTCTGGATGGGCAACGCGAACAGTTGTTGACGTTGTCTGAATGGGCAACGTGAACGCAAACAGTTGTCAGTTGTTGACGTTGTCTGGATGGGCACATCGGAACGGTAGTTGTCATTGTCTAGGTGGGCAACGTTAACACGAACAGCTGTTCTCAGTTGGTAACGTTATCTGTGTATGCTAACAGGGTGTGGGTAACTTATTCGTGGGGCTGTTCATGCAAGTGAGAGGGAATAAATTGGCTTAGCTTTAGTGACAACTCTTAGCCGTGTTGCTGATCTATGCAACGCTAACTGCATATTATAACACTACCTGCGATTTATTGGTACTTAATAATCCAGCTCGCTATCTGCTGATCTAAGTGAGGTCCATGTCAGTCACAATACACAATAAAGTGATCTGTATGTGTTGTCCCTCAGGTGTTTCAGCTTACATGTAGTTAATTAGACCACCCGATGCCCTCTTCTTCTTTTTTTTTAAGTGTCAGAGATTGTGGAGATATTTGAGACAACCTGGAATACAAAGGGCACGTTATGTCCCTTTATCAAAGATTAGTTGATGTGTCTGAACTTTGGTACAGAGCTTCAGGAGTCTCTGGGGCTGGATTTTGCAATAGTTTGCTTATGTTCAGTTATGCAACATGGTTTCCCATTTGTCCGATTAACACATCTAAACACGTCCTATGCTGTATGTGTCAGGCTTGGTTAACCCACTTTAAAAGTAAACCGCACAGTTGTGTCATAGTATAGCACGTTTGTCATATTACTAGTTTACCAAAGTATATACAACCTGAACAAATAGTAATTTCCAAATACATATATTCTCCAAACATTTTTATTGTTGTTATTTAATCAATTCACTTAATTCAAAACTACACAAGCATAGAGTAAGTTATGGTGTATTTAAGACTATGAGGAACAGGTATAAAGTATATTGTCTTTTACATTGCTAGAATAAACTTAAATAAACTCGTTCACGTTTTAAAAGAATTTTAAACATTCAAATTGTGTCAGTGAAAGCATGCATCTGGTCAGCAACAATGTGTAAACCTGCTGTGTAAGCAATCAAATACACACAATGCTCACAGAGGGATCCAATATTGTGCCACGAAATCATTCTCCGCATGCCATTACACCACTACCAGCAGCAGACAGGACTCTATGGCGTTAATGTAAAATTCAGATCCTGATATAAGTAATGTAGGAGTGATAGGAGCTTTAACTGTATGTTCTGAGATGCCCTTACACATATTGACTTGTTAAGTTCATATTTGAATATTATCTGTTGGTATAAAAAGTCTGTGTTTTGACCTGCATCTTTATCCACACTGTTGGAGTGTTTTTGGTAATCCATCCTAGGTAAACTCGCAATCCACTGGATGTTAGCAGCCAGGTAATATGAGTTCAAGATAACAGTTTATGATGTTAACAATCTAATTATAAGGAATGTTGATAATTGAAAATAAGTTAATGACTACATGTTGAGCAGGCAACAGATTTCTAAATGCAGTTTCTGTTCAGACAATAGTTATTTAGTACTGCTGTTGCATTGCTTAACACTGGTAACACATATATAGGTTAGTTCAATTATTGTAATTGATAATCTGGCTCATGAATGAATCAGAAGTTGGAAATGTCAACTTGAACATAAACCATGTGTCTTACTCCTAAAACATGCTGCTCCTTGTGAATCCCACTGCGGCGATAGTTATCTTGTGAAGTATGAGAAACAACACAAGACAACTTTATCCTTTCTGTGTGTAATTGGTTCCGGAATAGTCTTAACTCTTTCTTCTTCTAAAGAGAGTAAATAAGGGCTTCATGACTTGACTTCGATAAGTATGATGAAGTGTGTATGTATGTACACACACATATATATATATATATATATATATATATATATATATATATATATATATATATATATATATATATATAATGTGTCTATCTATCTATCTATCTATTAGGCATGTGTGGATCAGCAACATGTGGTTTTATTGCTAAATATCTGCAGTGTCCCTATTTCCTCATGCTTAGGTCAGAGTTAAACCTTGTTCTTATCTATTTGTAGTGATTTAGCAGTGATCTCTCAGTGCGTTCTGGTTCTTTTGTTAATGTTCATCTCAATCTTGCTCCATAGTTTTGTATTTCCTTACGCCTGAGGTTTTGGGACCCAATGTTGCCACGGGAAGAAACAGACAAACTGAGGAATAGCACTCTGTGAATGAGTGGCACGCAAGCCAGAAAAACAAAAAAGATACCAAGAGGAGAGACCCTAATTCTGCATCATTCTTGTGTAACAGGTGTGCATGACACTGTGTCTCTTCCCCTGTTGATAGCAGCAGTCACATTTCAGAATGATGTCTGCTATAGACACCTTCTTTACCACTCTTTGTGTGATTGTTTTTCTCAAGGTCTCCTGCTCTTTCATCCAGACTCTTGCCCTTGTATACATCTTCTCTAGTCTTTTGAACCTTTTGTCTTCTCGGTATTTATTTTTTTGGGTCTTTTTCATATATATATTTTTTTAAATAACAATGTGCTTTGCCTCATGTCATTGTTTGTTTAGCCGTAACTATATTTTACAACCCTTCTTCTCCATCTGCTCTTCAGATTGCAACAGAACTCGACGGCCAGACCGTTGCCATGTCGACCTCATCGCTACGGCGACAAGTAAAGAACATCGTCCACAACTATTCAGAGGCTGAAATCAAGGTTGTGTGTCCCGTTTATCTGTCTTTCTTTCTTTTCTTACACCCACATCCCCCGTATGTCCATGGCCTAAATGTAGCCCATGTATCTCCTTGGCACGTATGACATAACGTAGCTTCTTATAATCTAATGTTAATTTGAAGCAACCTCCTCACTCTTTCCCCTGGTTAAACATAATGAGCCAAATCTAATCATTATCTGTTCATTAGGTTTGCATTGCTACTCCGAACATTGTGGACCATTAAATTGTCACGAAGTATTGGCCCTAAATTATTCTTATCACGGACAGTTTTGATGGAGGATGATTTCAAGTTTGTCTCTTCCTGTGTTGTCGTCCAGGTTAGAGAAGCGACATCCAATGACCCATGGGGCCCCAGCAGCTCTCTGATGTCAGAGATTGCTGATCTGACATACAATGTTGTGGCCTTCTCGGAAATCATGAGCATGGTGTGGAAGCGCCTCAATGACCACGGCAAGAACTGGAGACATGTGTACAAGGTTTGTGTTGACGTTTGGAGTCATTGTTGTGCAACACTTCACCTGTCGCTGAGGATGCAGGATGTATCTTTAAATCTCGCTCTACTGCCCACTACAGAGTAAACTAACGAGCGTGTAGGCAATGCATAAGCAAGGGATTTTAGGCACAGCCCAAATATCGCTGCTGTTTTATGAAATGTATGAATCAGATTTTATTATTTTCTAGTCTTTGTGTGTGTTTGGGTATGTATTCAGGTGTGAATGAATGTTAAATCTAATGGGGTCTGCTTGTAGCCTACGCACTGCTTTAATATTTGTATTTCTATATTTAATTATCCTGATCTTTTCTGTGATTTTATATTTTCACCAGGCTATGACTCTTATGGAGTACCTGATCAAGACTGGTTCAGAACGTGTTGCCCAACAGTGCCGAGAGAATATATATGCAGTCCAGACCCTCAAGGATTTTCAGTTCATAGACAGGGACGGCAAAGACCAGGTACAAAAACACACCCGTGTCCACAAAGCTGCAAAGACAATTGAAAGTGATTAGAGAGTAAGGTCCACCTTTTGTGGAATGCAGGCCCGCTTTGTCAAACATGCCACTTGAGTCATCCAAGGGCATTTTACAATGAGTTTCTGACCTCTTGTGCAAACAAAGCCAGCCGGTAAATTTGTTATGGGTTGTTAACTGTTAACAAACTGTTAGACTAACAATAAGGTGTGCTGGGTAAAACTTTAACAATACATTTACTGTGCTGCATGGGAATATGTGCTGATACCTGTATTTTCTTTCAGGGGGTGAATGTGCGAGAGAAAGCCAAACAGCTGGTGACACTACTGAAAGATGAAGAGAGACTAAGAGAGGAGAGGATCCACGCCCTCAAAACCAAAGAGAAGATGGCACAGACCTCCAGCGGTGAGATTGGTACTTAAAATAGATGTTTTTAAAGATTAAAGCAATATTTAAAGTTACATTATTACACTCTGGGAGAAAGGTGGGCTTACAATAGCATAAAAGGCCTTTAGCTCCAAGTGGCTGAAGAACTAATACAAGCTCTCATCCACGCATATGCTTCTTTGTTTCTGCCCCAGCCTCCTCAGCTCCCACGGCACCCAACCTGGGGGGCAGCCTGTCAGTGGGCTCCCACTCTGGAGGGGCAGACCCTGAGCAGGCCTGGCCACAGAGCACTGGAGAGGAAGATCTGCAGCTCCAGCTGGCCTTAGCCATGAGTAAAGAAGAGGCAGAGCAGGTAACACAACGCAGCATATTCAAGACAAGCACATCTACATGAATGTTCTCCAAGATATAATTTAAAGCATAACTATAACTAACTACAGCTAAGTTTACCGTTTGTACATTCATGTGGGAACCTGTGTACTCAGAGGGATATTACTGATATTATTCACTACATACATCTAGCATTGCACTCACTATGTAATGCCTGACCTCCCCCAGACTAGCAAGGACCCTCTGGAGGACGCAGAGCTCAGCTATGCAATCACACTCAGCAAAGAGATCCAACAAAAGGTCAGGGGCAGGGAGTGTGCCCTGCTGACTGGCCATCCAGTCATCAACTTTCTGTCTTTCTGTCAATTGGAATTTCTCAAACACACATATTGATCAATCAATTAATCTATGCTCATATTTGTCATGTGTCATCTCCCTCAAGATACAAATTTGCATCAGACTACAGTAACTTTGAGATCATTTAGTTTGGTGTAGTGTCACTTTCTCTTTATGGAGTTTGCCCTCATAAAACATGTTAAAAGTAGGTGCTTATCAAATCCATGTCAAAAGTGAGCACCCAAAGAATTGATTAACTCTAATTTGATTTTTTAAAATGTGCATGGCCTTGGCAAATATTTCTCATAATTGACTAAATCAAACACGGATTGGTTTGTAAGCACTGATTATTCTTTCCTTCCTGTCATCCTCACTACTAGCATGCATTTAACTGTAGTCCTGATTTGAAATGGACACTTTCCTTTACACCTGTCTCCTGCTGTTGTAACTTCCTTGCACTGGGTTCACTGTGGGCAAACCGAGTCAGCCTGTTGTATGCAAGTGATCACCTACTGCTGCACAAACACTCCCACTTTAAAGGTTCATGCCATTGTTATTGTTTCTTAGTGGCACAATGAGACTAGGTGATTTCTATAGCAGAGATGGCTGTCTCCTCATGGATGAGTCAGTGTTTTGCGGTTTTCATGTTCAATCGTCCTTGTAAAAAGGTAGGATAAAGGTGGTATTGAGTAGGGAGCCCTGGGGCGATCTCCAAGGGGGGAGAGAGGCATTTAAAATAATAATTTAAAATAAAATAATTTAAAAATTCCACTCTTTTTCTTTTTTGTAACTTTGTGCGCTCGACCGAGCTTAGCTAAGTGACTGGTACCTATTCCTAATCCACAGCATTATGAGCAAGTGAACCACGAGCAGCACGAAACAGATTTTTTATTTTTTATTTTTTTTTTAAAGGTCAGCAAGTGAACTAACCACAGCTGCTTTGTAGCTGTCCCCGCTCCTACAGTTTGTTGAAACTGCATTTAAACCTCAGTATTCTGTTCATGATGCTTTAATATCCTATCCCACCTCGCAACAAAAGTTCTACAGCTCTCAATTTTAGTTTAGGTAGCCATGTCACAGCAGTTCTGGATGAGGTTATTTTCTTTGTGAATCAAGCATCGTCTGATTTGATCGTGTTGATCACTCGTATAATAATGCAGTGATTTGGTTGATTTGTGTTCATTTTCAGTTGACTGAAGACAATGATTTAAAGATCAGGTTTTCAGTTTCCCCCTCCCAACAATTCAGACTTAAATTGTGGAGTTGTAAACTGATCCTAAATCTGTACCTGTGGTGTGCTTTCCGAGGTTGTGTGTCTCAGGTTGCTGACATCAGTATGTCTGATTGGCAGGAAGAGCGACTGCGTAGAGGTGATGACCTGAGACTGCAGATGGCCCTCGAGGAGAGCAGGATGGAGAAAGCTAAGCCTGAGGACGTATGTGTAAATTAAGAGATTGAACCCTTAAGAAGTTTCAAACGGCAGTGGTAATGTTCATAACAACAGCATGTTCAGTTTTACTAAAAACATTCCATCTGTGTAACACATTGACAATGTGGAAGATATCAAAATCACTTGGATTCTCTAATAATTATTGCATTACTTCCTGTCCAAATGAGGCTTTGGTGTCCAAAGCCTCAATGTTTGTATTTATATTTGTATTTCAGGCCAGTTAAGTCAAATATAAATAATATAAATTAAATGCATCATTATTATTATTATTATTATTATTATTATTATTATTAATATCCATTTGATGCAGCTCATCAGTTGTCAGTTAAGATGTTGTCTGTTGATCATACGCAGACATAGAAGATGCCTTTGGGCTCACACACTTTTGATTGCTTCTGTAATTATCATTATATTCTGTTTCGGGGTGAGGTATGTTGAGATAGCCTCTATCCTTTTTGGTGTTTGATACTGATTTTAAAGTTTTGGCTTTAAATTTGTTCAAACTTAAAGATTCTTGAATGCAGTAACTGGCTGATAAACTCTAGCAGTGTACGTGTATGCCAGTGTGACTGTAAACATGTCTACATAGTGCAGAATAAAATCATAGAAATCTTGTGGCAGTTTTGTCAACATTTATTTATTTATTTATTTTTTCTTGCACAGGGGGCTCTGATGGAACTGGGTGCCGCGGACCCCTGGGGGGCTTCCGCTGCTGCCGGCGGCTCCACTGTCGGCTCTGCCGGCCCTTCGCCTCCCCACACAGTTCCTGCTGCATCAGGTCCGTGGGGCACAGACCCCACAGACCCATGGGGGATAGCGTCACCCACATCTCCTACAAATTCTGACCCCTGGGGTGGGGGAGCCCCACCCACTATAGCCCCTCCTCCGGACCCCTGGGGCGAGACATCAAACAGGGTTAACAACGTCGACCCCTGGGGGAGCTCAGGTACGCAGCTACAACACTGGTCACATACCAACGCTGTAGCCAGTCAGTCAGGTTTGTGGGAACGCCATCATCATCGCTGAGTTACAAGCAGAACCGTGTCCTGCTCTGATGATCAAAGAGGATGTGAAGACCTCTCCACCCTTACTCCTCTTCACTCCACCGGTCCATTTCCTGTCACATTACTGCCTTGTTACATTTTCTCTAATGTCACCATGCTGTCGTATCTTTCTCACTCACCTGCTTTCAGTTTGTAACGAGGAAAGCAAGCATGCTAAATCCATTCTCCCTCTGTGTCTAAACCAGGGATTTGTATCCTCTTGTTTCTACTCAGGACTGACTGGCTGTGTCTCAACCAGAGCTGTCTCTTCTCTTACCCTTTTGTGCCTTTTTACTGAATGGGGTAGCTGCTGCTTATCATCTCTCCTTTACCTCCACTGAGCTTCAGATATTGAGTAGGTGAAAGTAATATGGACAGCTACAGAAAATCTGCTCATCTGTCCTTGTCAAGTTACTGGGACTGCAGAGGTCAAGGAGAGAAAGGCCAGTGTTGGAACCCAGCCCACCTCCCTGCTTTGTGGATTGTAAATGTACCGTGTGGTGTTAACCCTCCCCTCCCCTGCGTCTCCTCCCCTCCCCTGTAGCTGTTACCCCCCCCAGTGCCGACCCCTGGGGTCCCCCAGTGCCACCCAGCACGTCCTCCTCGGGGGGGCCAGTAGACCCCTGGGCAAGGGACGGGCCTGTCCTTGTCTCTGACCCTGTCACCTCCGACATCTGGAGTGCCACCGCCAAACACACAAATGGCACAGGTACATTCACACTTAAAGCTACACGGACTCACAAACACTGAGGTACTGGTACACACTTTTAAATAAAAAGGGATTTTACATTACACACAGATTTTCAATTGCATGCACACAATAATTGTCTTGTCCCACATTTCATCCTTCTTCATCTGTTCCATATTGTGTTTTTTAAATGTTTTTTATAAGAAAGACAGTTTTTTTTTAAATTTTTTTTATTATTTACTGTTTCTATTCCACCTTGTTTTCCTTCTCAGGAGACCCAGGGCGACGAGGCTCTCCAGCAACAGGCTGTGACAGCACAGGCTCCCCGGTGCCCTTTGACTTTTCATCTCTTGGTTCTTCACTTCCTGTTCGTAAAACTCCTGAGTCCTTCCTCGGCCCCAACGCAGCGCTGGTGGATCTTGATTCCCTGCTGTCGTCTAAACCCAAACCCAAACAGCCACCGCCTCCTTCTATCTCTTCCTCTTCAGCGCACAACCCCTTCCTCCAGAACACAGGTTAGTTAGATCGTGAAGATCTAATTAAAAGTCTTTACCCACAATGCACTGCCATTCACTCACTAGTACGGAGAGAGTTTGGCAGGAACAAACTGGGTTCTTCTGAACACACCAAATCCAAAGCAAACAATTAACAGACCAACAACAAACGATATTCACGTTTCAAGCTGATCCTCTTATGAAAGAGCAACGACTTGATGTTCAGGAAATGTTTTCATTGATCACTTAAGGAAATATTGTTGACGAGATTAAGGAAAGTAAATCATGTATAGAAAAGTGTTGCAGATTTCATAGTTTGTAACTTTACATGAGAAAGTGCTGTATGAGTACACCATGGCAACAGATTTGTCCAGGGCTGCAACTATAACTAATTTTTCATTATCGACTAATCTGCTAATTATTTTCTAGATTAATCGGATTAGAGTAGATTTAGATTTTTTTCACCAATGTCCGTCACTTCCAATACATTTTTATCACAAATGTAAAACAAAACAAAAACAGAGGCATATTATAATCACTCTCCAAATTGAAACACAAATTGCACCAATTCATGGCTCCTACAGTTTTGTTTTGTGTGACTAACATTCAGTCTCATAAGACTGAGAAAAGTGAAAAATATTCACACTTTAGAAGTGGAAACCAATGAATGCATTTTGATTATCAGGATATTTGCTGATTTTATTTTCAGTTTATTAACTAATCAGTTAACTGACTTGTTTCCAGATCTGAAAACCTTGAAAATATTGATGCAGAGCAATTAAATAAATTATCATCAAATGACTCTTTTGAACTGTCACCTCTGACTCTCAGGCTCATCTCCTGCTCCTGGCATGGCAGTGACTCCGGGCAGCACCATTTCCAGTAGGGGGGTTTCTCCAACACCTGCCTCTTCCAACCCTTTCGGCGTGGCTCCACCCATGAATTGCATCTCACCTCAGCCCTCATCACTTGGCCTGAGCTGCCTGCGCTCCAGTCCTGTGCCTCCCAATCCCATGCTGGGCATGGTGCAACCAGGAATGGGCCTGGGGCCAATGAGTGTGGGTATGGGGGTTCCAGGAATGGGCCTGGGTATGATGCAGGCCAGCCCCATGGGCATGCCCTACAGCGGGCTCTCGCCAATGGCACCCCCAGGCTCGGCTCTGTTGGGGTCCGTAGCACCTCCTCAGCTGATTTTGGGTGGGCCCACTGGAACAGGAGGAGTGATGGGAGCAGGAGGATCAATGGGAGGTGGAGGAACGACGGGAACGAGCACCAACCCTTTTCTCCTTTGAGGAAGTGTCGCCACTACTTTGCTCACCTGTTTAAACCTCCTCTGTCGTACCTGCTGCCCCCTTTATTCATCTCCCTCAACACAATTTGTGTCCAAAAAGAAAGAAATGTGTACATCTCTATATTTAAAGAAAAAAGGAAAAAGTCAAAAATTCAGTTTATCCTTTCCTTAAAAAGCACTATTTTATTTCAGAATAATTTACCACATTTAGTTCCTTTCATTTCAGTATGGGTTGTTTGTGGGTGGGAAATAGAAATCTATTTATTTTTGTTTTAATCCTGTTCTGTATCGTTCTTCATGTTGTGTGTTTTTTGTTGTTTTTTTGGTCCTATCTTGAGATGAAGGTAAGTTTGTGAGAGCAGGAGGCTTTTTCACTAGTGTCACTCTACTCTGTTGTGATAGTACTGCACTGAGAGAGAGGTGGAGGGGGAGGGCACATAGCCACTAACAAACTGAACAGAGAAACTGTACCTGCCTCTTCCTCTTCTCTCCCTCTAGAACGAAGACAAACACTGAATCACTGAAATGAAGAGAGTGCATGAAGGATCATTTTTAATGAACTCCAGTCACAGAAACCGACTGAAAAACCTGCATTAACATTACAGGCACAATGTGGTCAAATTGTTTCAACTACTTCACTTTTAATTTAATGTTGAAATTAATAATAGATTTTGTTTTCCAATTTTTTGGGAAACAAATAAACAAGGAAAATCACACACTGATGCCATTTAAATCAAATGCTTCTTTCTTTTTTTTTCCCCTACCTTTTTTATTATTGTAGAAAACTTAAAAAAAGAGACATCTGTGGTCTGATGTTGATAAAGGATGGGATGTTTGTTGAATGTGTGTTTGCAGAAATGTGCGAATGAGAATATGAATGCTTATTTGTGAGAATGCAATAGTGCAAATGCCTGTTTCTGTGTAAATGTATCAATATATGTCTCCAGTTTTCTTCTGTCAGACCTTTTTTCAGAAGTGACTGAAGGAAGAAATGACATCCATTATTTTTGTTTTTAAAAATTGTCACTTGTATAAATACTATGTAATGTTGGGATTTCAAATGAGGTATTATAAGGGTCACATTTCTCTGCCAATCATATTTCACATTTTCTTTTTTTTTTTGGATTTGTTAATCAGAAGCATTATTTTTTTTTTCCCAATCACATTTCAAATGGGATCCCTGGTGTCCAGGTGTCCCAGAGCACCACTGTCCAAAGACAATTATTTCAACAAATGAAAGGAAGAAAACAAAATGGGACTTGACAACATGCTCCATGCTGTTCTTTTAATTTAGTTTGATGAATTTATTGTTATTTTATATCAACAAGAAAAATATCTCTTTTATCGGGTAAGGTTGAATTTTGTGTGGTGATGATTGTGAACATTCACATTTGAAAAGTAAAATGGAAAAAAATCAAAAGGAATTTATGAAATAAAACAAAAACACAGGGTGTGCGTTTGGCTTGTTTCATGCTTGCTCTAGTTAATGTCTAAATCACATACACATGTCTTTTGTTCTGCAGAGAACAACAAATAATGTTACACTTTATTTTCTTTTGTGAACATGTTTATAAATCTAAAATCCAACATGAAAAAAACACCCTGCCAACTACCTGCAGAAGCAAAGCTAAAGGTTATATTACAGCATATGAATTTGAATAAAGGTGAAACATTTTACAACTTTTTTTTGACCTTGTAATACAGCGTTTAGTCATTTGTGACAAACTTAGTCCCACACTTGCTCTCCGAGAAGATCCAAGTGATGCAACCTCTGCAGAGAGTTTAGTGAGGCCGCCACACTTCTCTGAAAAGTTCTGTTGTAATCGTTTCTCCACACAGACGCTGAGGGTTAACCGAGCAGAGAATCCCAGTCAAAGTCATCCTGGATCTCCTCACTGTTGCTGTGCAGACTCTTTAATGGAAGACGCTGTCGAGGTGTCATAGACTGAGGCTGCATCCCAGCTGAGGCAGAACGAGAAACACTGACTGAGGTAGTAGCACACAACTAAGAGGAAGTTAGAAATGATTGGAGGAATGTATGTCTATTTAAATAACTTCTCCTTACTTGGTTGGCCTGACATTAAAAAAGGAAACTTTTTGAGCATGAGATTTGTGTCTTACCGGTTGTGTTTGCAGGCTGTGTGAGCTGTGGTCTCAGAGGACCCTGTCCCTGCATGTGCAGAGCCCTGCGGGGCGGCTGCACTCCACTGGCGGGGTGAACTATGGGAGAGTAAGGGAGGGGTGAGGGGTGAGTGAGGCTGGCGAGGATCGGGGGGGCATTGGAGGTGAACGGTGGGACCTGTAAGGAGTGAGGTGCACCGAGGGCTAGTGGGGAGTTACTGCCAGAGGTGATCATGCCTCTATGAGTGAAGAAGCGATTCAGAGAGTCACAGAGGGAGGTGAAGAGCGCCGGGTCCACGGCCCAATCGCAGAGCTCCGCCTGCCGCATGCTCTCCAGCAGGTCTAGTGACAGAAAGCGAGGGACTTTTAGGACGACACATTATCAACAGGAGAAAAGGTCAAAGATCAAATGTAACTACAGATGATGTTTTTACTCAATATTTCTATCCTTTTGCAAATATCTCAATAATCATATTTCATTATCTGCCAACAATTACACATTCTGGCCCATAAAATGTGTGTAAAAGCTGTTACTTTAGCTGCGAATGACAAACAATGTTATTAAAGTGACACGTAGCCGTGAAGATGGTCTTCATTTTTATTTGTTGACGTTTTGAGATATCCATCTCTTAAGATTTCTCCCTGCTCCCCAAACAATGTAAACAAATGACATGTAATTGGTGGCACTCAGCTTTTAACAGATTTATGTCCTTTATGAATAATCTGCCAATTATCTCCTCAATGAATCAATAGTGTTCACTTTAAAATTGCCAACAGAATTTCCAGGAGCCAATGGGGAAATCTTCAAATTGCTTGATTTATTTGATCATCAGTCTAAAACCCCAATGTATCTTTATATTTTAGAAACAATTGTTTGGTGTTTTTACTATGAAAATGATTAATCAATGGTTAAAGAATAATTGGCAATTCATTTTAATTGTGCCTGATTGACTTAACATTTCAGCTCCTGTATTCATTAGCCTAATATACACAGTCTTATGAATGTTCTGTATGACCAACACTCAGAGAAAAATATCTCAAAACCTCAGCAGATAAAACCAAACAACCCCCATTTAGTGATTTGGGTGAAGCGACCCATTGAACAAGACTCTGGTAAACCGACCTGGGTGACCAGAGAGGTCTATGTTGGCCCAGTCTAGATTGCTGGCAATGCGGAAGCTCTCCTTCAGAGAATCTGGGTTAATGAACCAGTCAGCTGGCACCGCTAAAGTGGGAGGGAGGAAGGTAACTTTAGAAAGCAGTGATATTTCCTGTGTTGTGTTGCTGCTTTTAATTCAATGCAAGCTTTTTCTGGGGTTGAGACTCACTGTGTTGTGGAATGCGCTCCGTCTCAGGTGGGTGTGCAGCTGGTGCAGGTGGTGCCGATGGTGCATGTTGAGGAGACATTGGTAGCAGAGTCGGAGTGTGAAGTGGAGTAGTGTCATTGTTCAGAACCGCCTGCGGAGCAGCATCCGCTGGATCCAACATAAAATAAGTCATTCATCCAAGCCGCCCACGTGAATAATGTACACTTTACAGAGTTAATGGACACACACAGTACTCACACTGTGAGCCTCCCCTGTCCCGCATGGTCTTGACGAGAGATTTGAAAGACGCAAACAAGTCTGGTAAGTTCATCTCATCGAAGCTGAAACGCAGCGGAGGATCAGCGGAGGGGTTTAAAGAGGCAACAGAGGGAGACAAAAGAGGGGGTCCTGACACTGAATGAGGAAAGGACAGAGTGGCATCAGAGAAGGAGGGAGCCGCTGGAGAAGACATGTTGGCAGCGGGAATAGAAAAAGTGGTTCCGGGTGGATGGCGAGGTGGGAAGGAATTGATGGAATACGTGGAGGCAGCAGGGTTGAGCCCAGCTGAAGGAGAGGCAGCTTGATGATGGACGGGGTGGGTGGACACGGGGCTTGGCATGTAGGGTGACGGTTGCTGTGAAGATAAGACATTAGATTACATGCTGAAACCCTGCTGCACTGTGATAAAGAGGGAAGAGCGTGACTCTACCTTGCATGGGGGAGGAAAGAGGGAGGCGGGGCGGGGTGGCTGCTGCTGCTGCTGGATGGCTCCCAGCTGCTGGTGGTCTGTGTGGGAGGCTGGTTGTGGCGGATGAGAAGAAGCTCTTCGCTCTGCTCGTGTCACCGGTGTTTGAGCAAGCTGTCACAGCAAAGTGTTACGATTTGCAAAGGTATTAAAATCCAATGGGAAAGTAAAAGTAGCATTACTTTAAAAGTATTGGTCCACCCAAAATTATTATCATTATTAATAATTAAAATACAGAAAGAATTTTTTTTCATGTAGCCGTGTTTTTACATGCCTGATTTTTAGATTGCTGCAATGTCAGTGAATGCTGACTTATCCCCAAAAATGTATGTCAACCATTTTTTATGTTAACAATTTCTTCATATGAAGTAGCCCTTACTAAAACGGCTGACAGCATATTATCAAGATTAATTTTCAAGATTATTTTTTTCTGGAAAGACATTGTTTTTAAGTTTAATTTATCAATTTGCTGCAGTGGATGCACACAAACTCATGTATTCTCAAAACCTGGACAAAGTCAAACCAAAACCAGTATCTGCATGGCTGAATAGCAGTAGATCAAATGAAATTAGGAAATGTGTTTGTTTGTTGAACTGACCCTTTAAAGTAAATAGGTATCAGGAAAAACTGTGTTCCCAAACTAGTACATTTTTTGTTTAAAAATCATAATTTGCTAAGAGACTACTGATTACAGCTGTCAGGTTAATGTAGTGTAGGAACATTTAAATATTGGGAGTTGTACTTTTTTTTTTTACACTTTTGACATTTGAAGAATATAGGTTCGATAGTTAAGACAAGTTAATGAGTGAGTGTATCAAACCACATACATCCTCCTCTGGATAGGGACGCTTATGTGCCCTCACTTGATTCACCTCTGCAGGTCCATCCATCGTCCAATAGGAACCCTGCAAATCAGCACAAGTTTCCAGCTTTACTCTTTGAGGCAATCCATCTCACATGATGCAAATATATGCTGACAATGTCATAATATAAAAAGTGTACACAAAATAATTCACCTTGCCAGGGTCACTTTGTGGCCGAGGAACTTTCCTGAAGCATTTATTAAGGGACAGATTATGTCGAATGGAGTTCTGTTGAGGACACAAAGTGATCAAATAAGTCAGCCGTGCACCTGCCGACGATGCAAATATTATTAATATTGTTTACAGATTACCAAACCAATTACTTTAAACGTATACTTTAGTAACACAATTATTACTATTCTAGTAAACTAATGTGTTACTACTTGAAAAGCTTACTTTCCATCCGCGGCCAGCACGGCTGTAGTAGGGAAACATGTCACTGATCCAGGTGTAGATGTCATTCAAACTCAACTTCCTTTCAGCTGCAGCTGCTATTGCCATGGCGATGAGAGTAGCATAGCTGTGAGGGGGTTTCCCTTTGTAGTTGGAAGAGGAGGGGTCCGGTAGAGAGGGTAGAAAGTCTCCTCTCTCTCTCCCTCTGTCTTTTTTCTTGTCCCTCTCGCCTCCTCCTCCTCCTCTCTCTTTTCCGGAGCGCAGGCTGCTGATTCCCAGCTGAGGCAGCCAGTCAATACTGGTGAGACTGGAGTCCAGTTCAGAGGACATCGTCTCTCCTTTTCTCTGTCCTGGGTCTGAGGGATCCGAAGAGGGAGCACTGGATCAACACGTCCTTCTATTTGGAAACTGTTGCGACACAAGGAAAAGCTTTAGTGGATTCCCCTCTGCCTGTTATGAACGCTGTCAACCATTAAGTTCCTGTTCTTCCACCTGGCAAGTTCAGACGCTCTGTCTGCTTCTCTGGAAACAATAGCTGCTCACAAGCATTGCATGACAGCATCTAGGTGTGACAATTTCACCCAGACTTTCTATTTTCTGAGGAAAAAGAACGACTTGCTTACCTCTATATAGCCACTCGAGGCCCAAGGCCTTAAAAATGGTTCATATTTGATGTCATCAGCTGTGCTCAACTGCTGACAAACTGGTGTCTGTTCTTCCCTTCAGGTCTCTCGTCCGCATGTTGATCCCCACGCACACCTTTGGTTTGTGAAAGTTTGTGTTCTTTTGGAAAAATAAACACAAAAAAACTTACCGGAGAGCTTCCTTTTTCTCTCCCTCTGTCCTTCCCCTCCCTTTCAGACTTTACCAGAATTACGTCACTCACCCCTCCCTCTTTGTGACATCACTCTCTGCTACCGCCTCTGTGAGCTGGCCCCTCCTCTTCAGCTTCTCACAGCTTGAAGTAGAAGTCTCTGCAGCTTTGGGCTCACCCGGATATCAATAAAGAGGAACAACCTGTACGTGTGTCCTCAAACTGTTTTGACCCAGGAGACCCTCACAAGGCATGAGGCATGTTTGACTTAGAAAAATGAACACAAAACCAGGACAGCTTTATAGCAGCATCACTTTATTAGTTGGTTGGAAGCAGTGAAATTCTGCACAGTATATCTCAGACAGAATGGCAGGTGATGATCTCCCTACATAGCGCTGAAGAAGCCGAGGAGGCCGGTGTCGGGGGACGGGTGGGCCAAAAGCCTCTGGATCTGTTAATAAAGAATATATATGGATTGTCACTTTCGTGACTTATGCTGGCAGCATTATCAGAAGGCAAGATCGCTGCAGTATGAAGAATCACCTGAAACTAGTAAGATCACCTGTAACTGGTCCGACAGTGTCAGTAACAAAGTATGTAGGCGGTGTATTAAAGCTGCAGTCTGCACTGTTTGACAGCAGTCGGAGGGTATACTGCAGAACATGTATGTTTATGGCACATCGAAACAAACAAAAGTAACTGGTGTAGTCAGCACCTCCTTGAAGTTGGGGTGTTTGGCGTCTTGAACCAGCTGCAGCAGAACAGCCTCTGTGGTGGTGAGGTAAGCTCCGCTCTGCTTCAGTCGAGACAGAGCAAACAAACGGTCCGTCTGGCTGTGGAGGGAGACACAAACGTAGTCACACACACACGCGCAGTTTCCAGACACACACACACACACACACACACACACGGGAACAGATTTATATTTAATGCAGGTGATATTGATGCTATATAGCAGATAAAACAAAACATTCAAGATACCTTCTGGATGAGACGGCATCAGCCACAATATGAACCTCAATTCCCCTTTCAAGCAGGTCAAATGTTGTGCACTGTGGAAAAACTTATTCATTAACCGAAACTCTGTGGCACGTAATTGCATAACTTAGTCACAAATTGTTGGTAATTCTTAATGGCAATAATTAGTATTTTTTTTGCATAAATATACAACGAACATACACATTCAGGTACATCTTGGAAATTGTTTTAGAGGCTGTGTGAGTAATTCTTTCATTTCTCGGGCCCAATGACAATTTGAAAACAAAATCATGCAAGAATGTATTCGACACTACTGATGTGTATAGGCTTTGTCACCCTTCATTTCAAACCTGCACATAAATGTGTTTCCTGATTAATACAACTGTGGTACACACTTTAAATACATTTCAAACAGAGGGATAAGCGTGCGTCATTGAAGCCTGATGTCAACAAAAGCACACATAAATGCGTTCACTACTGGAAGTGGTCTTCATGTTGTGTTTTATGATGCTGAGACAGAAGAAGTCATTTGAACAGCTCAACTGCAATGATGTGATCTTACTGCAATACAGGCGTGTGCCTCTATTCCACACAGTATAGCCTGCTTGGGGTTCCCCAGGGCCTGCAGCTCCTTCTCCACCACATCTATCATCATGGTGAAGCACGTTTTAGCATGAGCTGCCAGGCCTTCTGCTCCCAGCTCAGGTACCGTGGGACCCAAGCCTTTGGGATACTGCTCTGTCAAAATGGGGGGGATGCCCAGAACACGACTGGCCTGTGAGAATAAGGAGAGAAATAATGAATACGTACAAATTAATTCCTGAGGCTGATCACTTGTACAACTGATAGATAATGAGATATTGGTGTGATGGAGAGTATTTCCAACCTGGAGCAATCTGGCCGCATTGCTGACAATGTTGTTGAACTGGAAGATGTTGGGTCTGAACTTCTCTTGCATGTCACACAGGAAGAGCACTGAATCCTTGGTGGAGAGCCTGCCTACGCTCGCCACTGCAAGAGCAAGGTCACAGAAACTCAGATACTTTAAAGGTACAATTCTAGAGGTATTTAGGGATGGCATTTAAATAGCTCTGAAGCTTTTAACAATAACATCTGAAGAAATAAGCATTGAATGTCATGTTTACAATGTGGTGGCTATACTTTTGAGCTTTATTTGAAACTTCTAGTGAGTGTTTCATGGTGCAGTTTGTGTCTAGAGGTTATCTTCCGTGTGCGAAATATTTCCTCCATTGTGTTGCATTGTCTTCACAACGTGAGACCAACTAGTATCCTGGATGACTGCGGTCCTCGGTCATTTTGTTATTTGAGCGAACTTAAATATAAAACAAATGTTAACTTACTGTTGTCTGAATTGTCCGATTGTGAGGAGGAGGAGAGGAAGTCGGTGACAGGTTTAACAGGACCGTGAAGTGTGCAACTGTCAGGTTAAAGTATAACGTCCCATGTGACGCCTCCTGTGTAATTAGAAACCAACAGAAAATGTAACGTTACCTATTTTACTGGCAAGTGAAATAATGCATTGAATACAACAACGGCACAATATCAACCACATCAACGGAACCCTTACGTTATCATCAAATATGGCAACATGAAAATAATAACTACTCTAGCATGTAGCGAAGAGGACACACAAGTTCAATAGCCTTTCACAGATCGTCCAAGGTGGATTGACCAATAGAATTACGAGTACTGGTGATTGACGTTTCTGTGAACCAATAGTAGCGACTGTGCACCGCGAATCGCCTCGGCAGCTCAGGTGGGTGGGAACCATAAAGTAGCCCACAGTGTTCACATGAAGATGTCTGACAACGCAGAGTCCCCAATAGAAACGCAAAAAGAGGAGTCACAACCGCCTTCGGACGAGTCGACGACAACTGATGATAAGAAAAAAAGTAAGAAAGTGTAACACATCAAATATTCTACTCAAAAAGCGAATAATACCATCTGTTTACGAGCATTGTTGATAGTGTGAGAGGAAGCAATTCCGGGTGTGTGACGTGGAAAATTATTGACAACAATTCTGGCCAATAGGAGTTATTCTTTTTTTCTGTTTACCCAATCAACAGTTAGCTTTTAACACAGTACTTCCGGTTTGAGGAACGTCTTAAGCTAAAGCTAAAATGTATCAAGGCAACATATCTCTTTGCTCTCATATGGCAAATATTTTTCAGAGGGGCTATTTATTTTCATAATGT
The DNA here is from genome assembly GCF_009769545.1 of Cyclopterus lumpus. NCBI lineage: Eukaryota > Metazoa > Chordata > Actinopteri > Perciformes > Cyclopteridae > Cyclopterus > Cyclopterus lumpus. The sequence continues at coordinate 11,931,509 of NC_046981.1, read as the reverse complement.
ATCAAATACATGTCACGTTAATGTCAATAGCAACGACACATATTGTACGTAAGAGTAATGTATTAAGGCTAAGCTAACAAACTCCGGTTAGCTTAAACGGTCAAACTCTCACAGCTCAGTTTATTGAACTGGTGGTTTGTTCAGGAAATACTCCTTTTTGTTTTCTTATTATTTTCATTAGCAGTGTGAGGTTGGATTCAAGGGTCGTTTTCTGTTCCATAAGTATTTATTTTGAAACTAATAAATGAATTAAAAAACAATGTTCAACTTTGCCAAATAACTTTAATGTTATTTCGTAGGTGCTGAAGTTTCACGTCTTATTAACAACATTGAGATGAAACCCAATCAGGATCAACAAGATACAGCAAATCATTCTATAGATGTGTAGCCAAGCTTCTAAGATCTATGGATATTACTTGGTCATAGGATTTAAAGTAAAAAATAAAAAATGAAATGAAGTCTCAACATAGAAGGACTGTTGCAGGTTTTTAGTAATAAAGCAAAGTTTTCCGTCACTAGACCTTCATCAAGGCAAATGTTTGACAACAGTGGATCTCAAAGCTTATAATTACAATAAGTAGAAGGGTTTTTATCTAAGTATTCATGGAGACTGTAGTCTTCACAATTGTACCAAACAGGAAAGCTATAGGAAATAAAGATAATTGAAATCAACATCAGAGGTGAATAAAAGAATTGTAGGCTATAATAAAAAAGTTTAAACACCCAAGCGACATGCTCCTTTTTATAGTGCTGATGGCATCGGCCCATTTTTAAAGACATGTCATTCTGCAGTTTCTTTAATTCTCGACTGGATACAAATCAACATCACATCAGTTTGAGTTTTTCCACTGTGGTTATGCGTCACTGGATTCAACTTCTCCAGAAATTCCTCCTAAACAGTTCATGTTTAGATTTGCCCAGTCTAGTGTGGATGGCAGCGGCAGCACTTTTACTTTTTATTTTCTCATTTTTTATAGTTGATGTGCTGCTGAAGGCAGTAGGAAACACTCCTATAATGAAAACAAAGAAGTGGGCCGTGGAAAGGGGGAGGACGATACAGTCCCTGTCTCAGTTCATCTCTCGTTTCCTCAAGCTTGATGGCAGTGAACAATTGGTAAGAATGTAGCTTGTCTGCTCGTTGGTTCACTTTCTGAAGTCCTGCATTGGACAGAGGCTTTGAAAACATGCTTCAGGTCTTTCAGTTATTTACATATAACTACTTCTGCTTTTTTTTTTCTCCAGTTCATTTATGTTAACCAGTCATTTGCCCCCTCACCGGATCAAGACGTAGGGGTCCTTTTTGATGTGAGTACATATAACACACGTTTTAATGTCGGGAGTTTCCTTAAATAGGCATAATACAATTCAGCAAAGAGGATTTAAAAGAGAAATCAAAAGCAGATAAACATTAGTCACTTTTGTCTTCTCACTTTTTTAATGTACTTAAAAACATGAGCATTGATGTTCATTCTTGACCTTTGGAACAGGACGTGGAACAAAATAACTAGACTCCAAAGTCCAGTTACTGACTTTTTCCGAGCGTTCAATCAACCGCAACAAACACAAACTCGATTTCAGTTCGTTTAGCTGATAAAGACCATAACATGTGGTTGAAATCACAGAAAAAGCAACAACTTTAACTTGCACACAATCTTAAACCAGGTCATAAAATTGCAACATAGGTTTATTGAAATATTCTGTTTTATTCAGTAAGTGATTACCGTTAAGAAGTTTTCAATAATGTAAACATTCTGAAAATATTAAATTTTTTATAGGAGAAATACTGTAAATACACGCTCAAACCGATAATGTACTAATATTTAGAACACTTAACCGCAGTATAACTGCATGTTTTTACCATATTTTCATAGTCTCTTAGACCCTAATGTAATTGTCAAGCCTTTGGAGCTCAGCCCATAGGAGTGAAATGTTCATGTGGAGCTTTGACCAGCAGAGGAGGCAATAAGAGGGATGCTCCACGTAAGAAATGCCCAAATCCTTAACCACTGATTAAAGTAACAGCAAAGACCTCAGAGTCCAGAATTCCCAGTCGACATCCGTTCTTCCTGCTCATCAGGTCAATTATATAAAATGAAATTTAGCAGTTAACATTATTGTTTTCACAGTCATTTTGGAGCTGTACTGTTGCATCACTCTTCTGCATTACTTTTTTAACGAACATTTACCATAATGTATTTTCTTCTCTCTTTTTTTCAGTGTTTTGGCAGTGATGGAAAGCTCATTCTGCATTACTGTAAATCTCAAGCCTGGGGTTAAACTGCTCTCGTCACCTCCCCCTTTCTTAAATCATCTTCCAGACATGCACACAATGTTGTTTTTGCCTTGTTTTTCTTTCAGTTTTTCTGTACATACATATTGTAAATAAATGATTGTAACTATATAAAGCTCGTTCAACTGTCTTTTTGAGGAATCACATTTGGTTCCAAAAATATCCACTTAACATTGGCTTTGCACAGCGCTGTGTTGGTTCACACACATATTCACTCTTTTCGTGTAATAATTGAGTCCCTAGTGAAAGTCTAATTTGCATAGAGCTCAGACTGATGTTAAAGGTTTTTGGGAGGTTGTGAAAAGGGACAGACACAGAAAGCGAGGGGGCACTACAGTAACAGATGGACTTAGAGGGATTACATGATTCAGGATGGGTTTGTGACATAAATTCCCAAGAAAGACAGAAAAGAGAGTAGAGTGGCGTGGAGACAGACACTCAGTCGCTCCATCAGTCTTGCATCTCCGTCCAACTATTGGACAGGAGGATTAAAGGGAGGAGTACAGCTGGAGAGGTAAGGGCCACTCCTGGAAGAGGAATACTAGTGACGGATGCAGAGGGCAAAAATGAAGAGGTTAGTGACACGGAGAATCGGTTCAAGATGGAGCAACTAAAATCAAGTTCTTAAGGAGCTTTTTAAGAGCTCTCGAACAAGGCGGACATAACTGAGGACGTGACCGTGTTTTTCTGGGATAGCAACCTCATGTTTGACCCGGAGTGCTACAAGGGACAAGAACAATATCTTTGGTGGGTACTTGTCACTGATTTTTTTTTTATCATAACTAGAGCTGAAAATATTATCGGTCAACAAAAGATTTATAATTCCAGTAAAATTGTGTGTTTTTTTACACAGCGCATCTCTAATGTGAGAATGTGATGCTTTTCTTTTTATGATTTTAACTGAGTAGCTTTGGGTTATCATTATTATTATTGATGTTCAGATAAAACAAGTAATATTAAGATGTTCTCCTTTGAATTCCTATTATGTGCATTATTCACTCTTTTCTCACGTAAAGAAACTAATCAATCATTCAATTATTACTTACAATCCCATATTGCTTTTCTTATTTAATGGAGCATATTATTCATATTATTAGGTTCAAATGAGGCAAATGGTCTCTGTCCATTTTCTAATCAGCTGCTTAGTATTTGTCGAGAAAGTCAAACATCTGAAAAAACAATGAACTTATTTGTTTCTGTTGTTAATTTTCACAAAGAATTTCAAATTTTCTTGTAAGATTACATAAAATGTATATCGGTGTTAAAGTCTTCATGTAAGATTCTGGTTAAATCTAAAGATAAACTTGCATCCAGCCTGTTTATGCTGTGAATTTGCGAACCTATATTGTTTACACTAAATATGTTCAAAAGGTTATTACTGAAGAGTAATGTTAATTGAGAAGAACTGGAGGAAAAATTGATAATATCGGGATAAATCGAGTGCAGGTTACATACTGTGTACAGCTAGCTGTCTTTAACATTTAAAACATCACATAAATTAGATATTTAGGCCGGCCGCCTTCTTCCTTGGCTGTTGTACAAGTTACACATATTAATCAACTCTTTTCACAGATACAGTAAAACATACAAATAAAATCCATGTCCAGAAACATACATATTCTTACAGATTGTAGTCCTTCGTCAACATGTAGCCACAATTAATTCCCCCCCCCCCCCCCCCCCCCCCCCCCCCCCCCCCCCAATGTTGTTACTCAATGTGTTTATGGTCAACATTATTTTAGCTACTAGAAACCACCATGTTCCCATGTAGATCCGGCATTGTGCTGAGTTCAGTTGGTTTAACTAATGCTCTGTTGTATTTCAGGCTCTGTGGGCTGATGGGGAGACATTGCATGAGAGACGGACAGCAGACATGGTCAGAAAATGCACTTCACACTAAAACACACCTAACACAAACAGATTAAAGAAGATTATCAGGGATTACTAGTAAAAATTTCATTTAGAACTGTGGTTTATCCATAATTTCATCAAAAAAAGTAATCTCTTGTTTTTGCACCCCTCCGTCTTGTCTTCTACTGACTCAGGGTCCAGCAGTGGAGTTCATGATGAGCGGCAGGGCCAGGCCTGAGTGAGTTAATCAGGAAGCAGGAAGATATTAGCCGGGATCACAGGATAACACACATTACTTGCTCTTCCATAGCCCGTCTTTACAACCAGGAGGACAGTTGTCTTCAGGCACTTTTATGGCTCACTGATATCCAACAAAGCCATACGTCACCATATGGACACCCTGGTTTTCGCCTTTATGTGCTCTATTTAACTATTTAAATGAACTTTCTTTTGCCAGGTGATGAATTGGGATGAATATAAAGATGTCCACTATCGCCTCTTTAAAACATACTAGTCTTTTTGTATGTTCTTTTGGTACAGTCACACTGATCTATTAAGTACACACACAAAAGGGTCTACAAGTGCTGAAGTCAGGGGATGTATGGCCACAATCATTCACCACAGGGACCAATAGCAGGAGATCACATTAACGCTGCGTGGCCAGCATTCTGTTATGTCCTTGCAGTTCTCCTCGAGTGAACCACCGTCCACCTAAATCCTCTCTTGTTCATTTATTTTCTTCCATCTGTCTTTTCCCACGTGTATCAACTTTAGAGCATCTCATCCACCTACCTCCCCTCTTGCTCTCTTTATCTTTCTCTCTTTTAATCACACTGACTTTAAAGTATCACTTTGTCAGCTTCGCATCGTCATCTTGTGTCTCTACTGCGACATCGTATTTATCTTTCCATTTAAACCTGGCTGCTCATCACCTCTTTAACCCAGCCCAAAGCATCTGTCCCACCCTCACGGCTCCATCTGTCCCGTTTGTCCTCTTCCCACGTGCGTCATCTGCCCCCTCTTTGCCTTCCTTTCTCTCCCCCCCCCCCTCCCCCCTGCCCCCTCTCTCTCTGTCCTCCCCCTGCCTCCCTCTTCACCTGTGTGGCCATGCTGGAGCGTATGTCCCGTCGATCTCGCTCCTTGCTCTCCCTGACCTTGACCACTCTGGCTCTGGCCCTCTCCATCCTGGCTCTCTGCACCTCTTACTGGTGTGAGGGCACCCACAAGGTGGTCAAGCCACTCTGCCTGTCGCCCGTCAAAATGAAGAACTGTGGTCAGAACAACAGCGAGCCTTACACCACAGGTAGATGTCCCATTGTCTTTTAGATCTCCACGTCATTTGTGCAGCTTTATTGTTTCTTTTTTTCCACGTGTACCGTAACTTGGATTGCTCTTCTATTTTTACTGTGTGCATTCGTTTATTTTAATATCCAGCTCCCTCCTGATTTTGACAACTTTTTGAATTTCAAGTGAGGTTCAGTTCAACATTTTCAAGATTATTGGTGAACATACACAGATTTAGCATCTCATAAATGACAATGTTGCATTCATTTTCTTTAGGTCGAACTCTACGAACAAAGGAGCAAAAAGAGTTGAATACTAAGAACTTTTTCTAGCGAAGAAGGAAACAACAAGTATACAATAGATATGTTAATAATGATGTAAGAAGTATTCACAACCTTTTTAAGTAGGTTGTTGGTGTGTTTTTCTATGTCAAATGTTAATCTGCAAAGTAATTAGTACAGCTGTCAAATACATTTAGTGGAATAAAAAGTACATGTGGTGAAGTAGAAGGATAAAGTACTGTACATCTTTCTGATAAAGTACTACCGAGTAAATGTGTTATGTTCCACACTGGTGGACAGGAGTATTTCAGAATATTAAACTATGAGCTGGCCCAAAGCAAAAGTAGACGATCCTAAACTATAAAAAGCTGCCTGGTGACTTATCCTGATGTCTGTAGCAACACGTTCACGGGCAAATCACAATATGTTGTAAACAGCATGAGTTCATGGATTCATTTGTTTTCTTGGCATCAGGCGTTTGCAATAGTCAGGCATTACTAATATGATAACTGACTTTGAATGTTGAAATGTTGTTCCTGACCAGGTGCCATACCACCCATCATCGTCACAGGCTACTCTCTTACAGACATATACTCTCAGCAGGATAATGCACCATTGCTTTAAGAATCAATAATACATTATCCAGTTCCAATGATAATCAGACAGTTGTATCATTTCTGTATTTCTTGCTCAATCTCCATAATTTGTCAAAAACAATCCTGTCTCAAAGTCTATTTACAGTCTTTTCTGGAGCTTTCAACTGCATCTCACGGCCTTCATTAGCAGACTCTGTCTCAGTAGAGCCGATCAAGTAGAATGACCAAACTCTGAGATGTGATTGAAAACTCTTCTTTGTCATTTTAAATTAAGATTAATTCCTCATGAATGTATGAATGAGCCTTAACGCTTGTTGAGGCCTCTGTTGAATGTGCTGAGCGTGTCTTGGTTTGAGTGTCATGTGGTCAATTTGTCGTTGCGTATCGTCTCTTAAATCTTCCAAAACGTGTCGAAGATATAAATTGCAGCTTTCTGACTTTTCAAAGAATTTGGCCTTGACCGTTGAACCTGATTACACCAATATTGGATTTATTTGTGTCCCTTCATAACAACCAATACCTCAAACTAATCTGAGTGGATAAACTCACAGGCTTCCTCCCGTGTGAGAAACTGATTGTCCTCGGTTTTATTTATTTTTAATCTCTTTTTGAACATACCTTGGTCCCACAGTGAACTTAATTATGGGTTTGTAATAATCTGCAGGGTGTGAGGGTAGATCCCAAAGGTTTATTGGTCCATGGGGGCGAGCGCACTGCCTGCTGCTTGGTTTTTACTTTCTCAACAGATATGCTTAATCCACAATGGGATTAACTTCTCTTACTGCATAGAGGAATCATCTTTCATCCCTACATGTACTTTGTTTACTTGTACAAAAAAATCTACCTTTACAGTGGTGGATTTAAGTCTCCCTTATGCTTCTGAACATGATGTACAAACACACACGTGGGACGGCAAGGTGCGAGCTGACAAGCCTGCATGTGACTGAAAACACAGAGGGATGTGACTTTTGAGAAAAAAGGTGTGAATAACACACTTGGTTTTGTGCTCACTGTTTCTCTCGTTCTAAAGCTCATACTCGAACACAGTCCTTGTATGTCTCTGGCAATTGGTGCATAAAGCTTTTGAGGATGGAAAATATTCAGTCAAATAACCTGTTAGGTATTTCTGAGGTGTGAGTGCATTTGCAGTGTCTGTGGATATCATGCATGTACTATAAGTTGGATCATTTGTTGAGGCTGTTTCCTAATAGGAAGAGGGTCATGAGTTTGTTTGATGTTTGCATGATATTGCTCGTGCAGGTCTGGATTGGTTTGAAGAGTAAAGTTTGCCCACAGATGTGCATGAAAGCGTTGCTGTCTTGATGTTAAGAGCTGTAAAGAATTGTTCCACCCAGCGCGTGTTGGGTTCTACTCCTGTCACCAACTCCGTTATCCATAACAGGAATTATCAAGTGGAAAAATGTACCTTGGATGCTCTTTTCATTGTCATCCCCTTGTGCGTCACACAGAGAGTCCCACCCAGAACCCCTTCAACCGCACACTGTCTCCAGCCAGGAGAGACGAGCTGGCCAAGATCAGACAGAGGCAGCTGGCCAATGCAGTTCAGTACATCTGGGAGACGGGAGAAGACAAGTTTGCTTTTAGATACTTCCACACTGGTTTCTGGGAGAGCTGTGAGAAACACAGCGATGGTGAGGCCAAAGCACACACAATCAAACACACATTATTAGTTCTTAGTTTCTTTTCAGTCTCAGTTCTCCACCTAATCGTTGCATTTGTTCTTAAAGAACTGTCTTCCTTTTGTTCATATCTATACATTCGGTTGGCAGGGGAGAAATGTCGAAGCTTTATCGAGTTAACACCTGGAGAAACACAAGGTGAGTTGTGTTTCAGCCGGTATATAAAATAAAAAAAACATGAAATTATTATACATTGTTCTCTATGGATTTGTGTGTTTAAAATTAGTTTGTATTTTCAATGTTGCAGGTGTGCTCTGGCTCTCAGTCATTTCAGAGTTTACGTACATCGGTCTGCTGGGGATGGGCTTCTTACTGATGTGGCTGGAAGTCTTGTGTTCCAAGAAAGAGATGCACTCGCTAAAGATTAATGCCTATGCAGCTATCTGTACTGTGTTATCAGGTGAGGCGCAGTGGATCCTTACATTGCACTTTGGGGGTTTTCTTTAACTAACTTAGAACAATCTCCTCCATATATGATTCTCTATTCGCATGCTCGTCTTTCTTTTTTCTGTCTGTTTTTTTGTTTGTTTCACCCCCCCCTACATATAGGTCTTCTAGGGATGGTGGCCCATATGATGTACACCACAGTGTTTCAGATGACAGTCATTGTGGGCCCCAAAGACTGGAGGCCTCAGTCCTGGGACTACGGCTGGTCTTTTGCGTAGGTGGCCGCTCTTTTGGGACAGTATAAAGCTGCATTGTTTGCTGCATGTTGTTGTTACTTACAGGATGTTCTTCTCTAAATCTCCCCTGTTCCCAGTCTTGCCTGGGTGTCCTTCAGTTGCTGTATGGGCGCAGCTGTGGTCACGCTCAACTCCTACACAAAGACCATTATCGAGCTCCGTCGCAAACAGAGGCTCCGTTTGGAGGAAGCGAGAGCCGCCACTCATGCTCCGTCCTACGATGAGGTCGTTCAAGGAGGCGGGCTCTACTCTGTCAGCGGCCTGTTGCAGTGTCCAGAGGGCATGATCGACGTAGCGTGGGCCCCGAATGGCAGTGTGGTTGGAGTGGGAAATGGAGATGTACCAACGCTAGTTTTGGTAGGAGGCTGTGGCCCAGAGGGGTGTGAAGACTGTGAGAGAGAGATGGATGAGATGGATGACGCCATGGTCCGAGTTGATTCACCTTGTTAGGGGATCTTTTATATCCATCAACTGAAAAGGCCTGAAAAACGGAAAAAGGAATGACGCTGTCGCCGTGCTGAAGACGATCAACGTGAGCAAATACGTCCTGTTTTTCTTTTCTTTCACTATGACTTTCAGTGAAATAGGAACATACAAATTGGTGGTTGAAGGCCGGTCAAATCAATGCATATCAAACTGCAAAGACTGCAATATATAAATATGTCCCACTGACATGCAAGACTTTGTCTGGGACTGTTTTCTGGGTATTTCTCAGTGCCTCATGCTAGGAAAGTAAATGTGTGTCTCTTTATGTAAAGGCATATACATGTTTAAATCATTTTATTGTTTATATATTAACATACAATGTATAAGGACAGTGATCATTTCACTGCTTAGACAGGGTCGATGTTTCTTCTCCTGTTGAAACCAGATCAGCCCGTCCTTTAGAGTAAATATATAATATATTCTCATTTATCGGAGTGGCGACATGCTTACTTTTTCAAGCTCTTCTCTTGCTTATGACCAATTTTTTATGCAATGCATGTATACCAGAGGCTACAAAAAAAACAGTCTCTCTGCAGATGCACAGACGAACCCATACGATAGACACACAGTGAAAGAAAGATTACAGAGATTTTGAAAAGTCTGCTCTCTGATGTTGAACAGAAGATTATGTGTAAACCAGTAATCCCGAGTTGGATGGAAAGAAGGAGGAATAGAGTGAGGAGAGATGGAAAGCATGTGAAGGGATGGAGGGGTGGAGGGGGCAGCGGGGGCAGCGGGTTGTGGGGGGTCAGACTGAAAGTTGGAAAGAAACACAGGCACGCACACCGACAGGCTGCACACACACACACACACACACACACACACACACACACACATACACAAACAAACAAACAAACAAACAATCTGCACCATGAAAAATGTCAGGGAAATAATTGGTTTTAACTGGATACCACGTTCAAGTATTTACTGTGTTTAATGTGAAATTATACATGCAACATTTTCAAAATGAGTGTACCAAAATGTACCTTAAATGTTTGTTGGTTTTACATGTGGGATACTCCTGGATTTAGTGTCTGGGATAAACATAATTGAAAACGTAAGACCTAAAGCGCCATTTTTGTCAACATTATATTATACAGTATGTTTCCAGGTCATAGAAGACAAATAAATTCATATTTTCAAAGCACAGATGTATGAGAAAACCTTTAATGATTGTGAATAGACACCACTTAAGAGCTACCACTTATATTAAGACATTCCTGTAAAAAATATAGTTGTCATTACCATTAATTTCTCTGTAGCCAAAATTAAATGTCAACCATTTAAAAGATTGACAATATAACTATATTTATAATACACATTCTTTATATATATATATTGCATCAATAATAACCATACATCTTCTTTTTATCTGTACACACGCTATAAACACTACGCCATGATGTGCCTCTTTTAGCCTACTTGATATAAATGTATCATCCATATGACATGAACAACAATGCAGAAAAAAAGTATTTACACAGAGGGGTTGAGTGGATCAAAGAGGAAGTGGGAGGAGCATCTGAGGCTGGAAGGAAATTAGGAAGAAATGCCAGTTTAAAAGAGTCTGTGAGTGGGCAAAGTAGGAATGACTTTATTGTTTAATTGGTTCATAGTGGATAAGACGCATGGCATTATCATTTTCAATCACTCCTTGAATGAACTCTCCTTCGGCCAGTCGCTCTGAGGGGGGAAATGAAGAGAAAACAGTAAACAGGATATACAAGTAAGAAGTGTTGGTGTAATGATGAGGTTGAATAAAGCGTCTTTTATCTCATCTAAGAAATCGGCCTTATCTCTTGTGTGAATGACAGTAGCATGCAAAGCAGTAGAGTCACTTAAGGCTCCATGATACATGGCTGCTACATACACAATAACATAATAAAGCTTGCATGACACATGAGATATGCTGTAACTGGGGGGGGGGGGGGGGGAAGAGATGTGCCCCAGGTGGATTTATTGCTTGTATTATTGTTAAGCCAAAAAGCTGTAAAAAAGTAATCTTCACTACAGGATGTGAGAACAGCTGTTGAGGAAAAGGTAGAAAGAGCTTACGCTGATTTCATCTCTCCCTAACATAAGTACATATGATAAGAACACAGTGACCTGATGTATGGACATGCGTGTGTTATTTCTTTTACCGTTGTCTTTCTTTTCGAAGTACGACCACAGCTTGTTGGCTCTTTTCTCTGGTGTGTTCTCATCCTCTGGTAGCTTGCACTGCTCCTCCTTGGGGATCAGCTTAAATATGGCCTGAGAGGGGGGTTGGGAATAAGATGGGTGATAATGCTGCATCATTTCTCTCACACAAACAATGTATGGAAAGTCACATCAAATACATGTGTGCAAGCCATGAAGCGTGTAGCCTGTAGGACAAGTGAGGACGCTCAAGTTAATTAGTGTTTTGTGTTTTATAGAGCGCCTGATGCAAAACAACTTGACATTTAGAGAGAAGCTACAGGCCAACCCTTTTTCTTATGGCTAGTCCCTGATTACTGTCATTAGTCATTGTATACTCTGTAAAACGTGTCAGAATACAACCAAATCTAGTAGCCTACAATTAAATCTTACATAAAATGTAGCCCCCAATCCCCGCATGACAGCTGATCTGCCTCCCAAATGCAGCTAAGAGAGCAATCCTGGAGGGCTTGGGCATCACAATTAAAATGGAGACGCTACAAGTTAAAAGTAAATGAATTAATAATCGAGCCGCCCATGGCACCACATTCAGGCAATCTGTGTCATTTCTCAGAGAGAATGAAGCTGGAATATGCCACTTAGTATCCAGCAGATTGTAAATAACTAAATGACTGTGCACTTTAGGTTCAGGCCTTTAAGTGTGTGTCCCACTTAGAGAGGAAGCACTCATCTCCCACATTTAAGACACCTAGATTAACATGGATTAGTGCCAAGACTCGGGCCACAGGCCAAACACCAAGATGTCCTCTCTTTTCTCCCTGGTCTGTCCCTCCATCTTGCCCCTCTGATCATGTTGTCTATATAGTTCACACTTATAGATGAATAGCATTTACTAATTTATAAGTAATGAGAACATATCTATATCACAGTCACATACACATGTGGATACCCTCAAAGATACACTGCGTTTACAGCCTCTCTTAACTCATCTGTCATATCATATTAGTGTAGGATGCTCCACCAGACTTAACTATTGTTAGTCCTGCCTTCCTCACTTACTTGATAAATGAAAACAGATATTTTGGATTATCTTTCTGGAATAAGGGTGTCAGTTTCTGTGCAAATAGTAGATTTGTTTATTGACTACCTCTGCAGAGAGTCTAATTATGTGGTAGTTTGTTGAACTTTTGGCAATGTGGCTTTAAAATAAAGCTATTTTGTTGACCGGTTGTAGACGTGATGGACACGGACTCAGGCAGGAATTAAATCCCATGACAATGACAGCTGATCTGTCCAAACCACTTACAATGCAATATCGTTAGTCTTTAAAAAGAAGATAAGACACTGTACAACCTCCATCTGACTCAGTTTTGATGATATGAAAACAACGTTTAACAACTATTATCATCGACATGAATAAAAGTAACATGGATTAGACTCAGGGCTGACGAGCAACACAAGAGGAGTCTTGCTTAAGAGTGGGTCTGCCTACATTATCTGAGTTAACCCTGTAATCACAAAGATTATCAGGGGTTTGGGGCTCAAATAGACTGGCTAATTGGGCTGGTAATTAGTACTGAGACTTAGTTTTCCACTTTTCAATGAATAACAACTAATTTGGACCACATGGACCACAAAGGGTGTGGGCAAAGTTAAAGGAAGACATGACAATATGATACAGGCCAACAATAAGTATCCAAAACTATACTACTCCAAACTAAAATGACCAGCGAGTTATATCAACAAAAGGAAGGTAAAGGAATTAAAAGGAACATTGAATATTATAAACTTAAACTTAAAAAACTGCAAGCAATGGTATTTACTTGCGTTATGTCAAGAATCCTCTGATGTAGCTTTGACATCCTCGAATAAAACATTCCTCTTAGGACTACGAGCAACAGAACTTAAATGTCTGATATTATATGTTCATAGCCGCGATAAAGATGAAGATTATGGGAGAATAACATTGTCTTTCTGTCTTTGGCACTCCTAGTCAACACGGTTGATATGACTCTCCATACCATAAGATGAATGAATCTGAAGAGGCAAAAATGTTTAGTGAAAGATACATCATCTTTAAAACTAGAACCACAATTAAAGTGTCGAATTATTCCATCCCTATCTGACACGTCGCTGTGTTCCCCCTCACCTGGCAGATCTCCGTCACCTCCGTCTTGGTGATGTATCCGTTCTTGTCCACATCAAACAGTGAGAAGGCCCACTCTAGTTTCTGTGTCGTTCTCCCAGTGGAAGTCATGTGAAGTGCGATGATGTACTCCTTGAAGTCCAAAGTGCCATCATCGTTGGTGTCAAAGGAGCGAAACACATGTCGTGCGTAGCTCTTGGCATCGCTGTCAGGGAAGAAGCGGGTGTAGATCTGCTCAAACTCTTCTGGTGTAATGCGTCCCGTGGGGCACTGCTTCTGAAAGTTCTCGTACCACTGGGAGATCTCAGTTTGAGTGAATTTGGTGTTGAGCTGGAGGTCCTCCAGGATCTGCTTTGATAGTGCGCTACTGGTAGTATTTCCCATGGTAGTTGCTTTCAGTGTCTTAGTAATCTGTCAGTTCTGACAAACTCACTGGCAAAATATTTATATTTCGTTGTCCTGTGCCACCTGAATTTTCCCTTTTGTTGAAAATATTTCACCTCTCCTGTCGAACTCTGCAAGTGATTGCTGTGTTGTGTGGGGAGCTGATGGCTGGAGCGTGGAGGATGTGTCTCAACAGTGGGACAGTGAGAGATAAGGAGGGCAGGGGGAAACACAAGCCGAGTGGGTTAATTCTGTTAATGCGGGATTTAAGGTCGCTGAGCTTTCCACTAAAATGAACCCCCGTATCCTACTTTTCTCTATTGGTTCTGAAAGTCTAGAAATATATGCAGCATATGACAGTATAGAGTTCATCATTCTGATCTTTTTTTTTATTTTTATAAATGAATAAAATTCTGAGTTATGCCTTGTGGTGGTTTCGGTCGTAGCCTTTATTGATCAATCAACAGAGGTGCAAAGCATTTCACTGTATCCTTCTGGTTACAACTTCGTGAAATTGACAGACATGTTGCTGCTACAGATTCATAAAAACGTTTTAATTACTTTTATGCGCTGACCAACACAGCAGACATGTTGTGGGAAACCCCTGTTTACATGGCACAGGGAGGGGGGGTTAAAAGCTACCTTTAAGTTCTTCAACAGTATGTCTGCTATTTCAGTAGTGGCCTTTCAAGGGGTTTAGTTGACCACTGGGACATAATTCCAGACTACCATCTGTCCAGGCAGTTTAACTCCCCTCTACTCCAATCCCACCTACGCCCTTCACATCATCTTCCCCGCTGGCCGTGCATGACCTCCTTCACGCCCTACGTGAGCTATGATGGCGTTTTACTGACTTTTCTGTCACTAGCCTAGGTTTGTTTTTACTGAGCCCAATGTTTAAACCTTTAGCCCGTCTTTCCTGACTCTGCAAAGTTCTGTTTTGTCGTTGAGCTGCCAAGTTCTCATTATTGTTATCCTTGCTTGGTCCTGAGCTTGACTTTTCCATCCACAAAGTATTGTCTCGTGCCTTTACTTAATTTTCCCTTGACTTTCTTTCTTTTTTTTTTCCAACTCAGGCCCAGCCCTTTGGGGCGCATCATCTCCATCTTTATTGTCCACAGCCATCACCATACTGGACAGTAATCAGAGCATCAAACTCACTTTGGCTGACACATTTACATCATCAGCTGTTTTCTGAGTGTCTGCTTTGTATGAGACTGAATGTTTTATCTGGATCGTCTTGTTATTCCTGACTAATTTGTTTATGTGTTACAAAGTTGCACAAATAGGACAGATGAAAGCATTTGCTGACATCTTTAGTAGCAAAGTTAATTACATTGTATTACACTATATGATGATTTTCATCCTTGTCTTATTTTTGCAGAAGGGTTTTCTTTGCTCCATAAGAATGCTCAGTGAGTCCGTCTATTGGATTACCTGACCCGCCCCATCCCACCCAATCCAACATTCAGCCAATTACCATCATCATCATCCTCTGAGTGCCATTGCCAATAGAATTACCCCCTCCTCTCCACAAATCACTTGCTGACACCTGAACAGAGCTCTAGCCTCAATTCATTGTTAGAATATACAAGGATTTGTGGCCACTGTTTATACTTGTGTTGAAGGTGAGGATTCATATACTATTGATGTTTAACCACAATCTGTAGCATCTAAGTATTAATAATTCTGTAAGTAAGTGTAATTGTTACTTATAGGAATACTGATACAAAATACGAATAGCACATATTACATTGCTTTAAAACAATACAAATAATATATATTTACTTTGCAGGCAGTGAAGCATTATACAGGTTAAAAATAGTGCAGTAACAGGTGGATGTTTATTTATAGTAGAAGTCAACACATCTATATCTGCAATTAGGCCAGAGGCTCACTCCTGGCAGCATCCCAGTTGGCTGGACACGATGAAAGCCAATAAACTGACGATATCAAGCTTCACCTGTGTGACAACATCGCTCTGAGAGCCAGCGCCGCATAAGCGCCATGTCAGCGCTGACAAAGTCAGCAGGTCAGGCCTACTCATTTGGTGTTGTTTGCACCTGATAAAGGACTCAAGCAGAAACAGAATTAGTTTAGCAATTAAAGTAACGTTTTGTGTTTGATTTTTAATTTTTCATGTCCCAAATAACCACCCAACAGCCCCAAAACAACGTGACTTTTCAACATGCCGTCTATAACAATAGAGAAAGCTCTATCATATTCATGCCCAATACTTCAATATAGTTACATTTTGAATAGTACATGTCAGGTTTCAAAGTCACAAGGTTTTAGAAGCAAAAGTACTGGGGAAATAAATAATATGCATCGTGCTAGGTGCATGAGAAATGGTGGAGCTGAACAGGAAAAAAAAGAAAAGAAAAAGAAGAAAAATCCACTCTCAGCCCAAACAATGCTTTGGTGGGACACGTCTCAACTCTGAAGACTGAAAGAAAGAGGCAAAGAGGAAGGGAGTTGTTCCTAGATAAATATCTGGTAATGGGTTGTAATGATGCTTAATGACGGACAAGAGCTTCCTTCTGAACACACGGGAAGAGAGGAACAAACAAACAGTGAAAACAATCTTGACATTTGTGTCCACCATCTTGTGAGGCCTCAGGTTGTGACGTATATGATAAGAGTAACAGCACTCGGGGCCCCTGCTCACATTTCTACACTTATTGTCCAGAAAGAAAGTCAGCAGCACTTTAAAGCTTTTAGAAAATGCTTCACATACATGGACAAAAATAAATCACATATGATTTTAAGGGACCTTTACTTAACACTGACATTTGAGGTCCTGATTCAACACTGAGGTAAGCAATGCCGTACTTTTTTATAGAAATACATATCCAAATGTCTGGTGTGAGCCCTCTTTTATATTCTATTCTACCCAAAAAAGTAAATATATGCATCTATGGGAGATTGTGTTCTTTTGATTTCAATTTAGTATTTAGAAATGTAGTGGGCTTGAGCAATTGTGTCTGCATCACATGATTTTCCATTCCTGACCTGCCATTGTCCATTGGGTTGAAGAGAGTAAGGCTTATGGTCAGGCTTATTGCAGTTCGTGAAATGAGGGCATTATAGTTATCATGCAGGCTCCAATCTGTGTTGGTGCCGAGAAAAAATATTTTCATCTGTATCTGTATGTGAACTTTAACTCAGTTGCTTTGTATCTTAATTCAGTTAAGGAGAAAAACTTGGACCGATTTTTGTATGTATGTGTTTTTTATTCAGTCAATCATTACAATACAACAAGTAAAGCCACAATCCAATATACAAAACAGAAAGACTGAAAAGGTATAGGTAGAATCACAATGCTTATATATTCCTATCCTAAATTCTTATCAATTAAATCAGATAATGAATTTGATATAAGGGGGAACAAAAACAACCTTTTTAACCCTAAAAAATAGTTTTTATAAACAATCCTTTTGAAAACCAAAAATGAGTTCTTACATTCATTTTAGCGTTGTTCCATAATTCAACTCCTACGATAGAGATACATCTTCTTTGAATCCCTTTTTTTTATTTTTTTTACAGTAAACTTACAAACATCTCTCAAATCATATTTACACTCATGAAAACAACCTTTGTACAGTCTGGCAGTGAGTTTGCTTTAGCTCTGTACATTGTCTGCATTATTTTATAATATACCAAATCATTACATTTCAAAACATGAGGTCTGACAAACAATGGATTTGTGTGCTCATAGTAACCAACATTATTCATGATACGTATCGCTCGTTTTTGTAACAAGACTGTTGAATTTATAAAGGTTTCTATACACCTCCACACAATAAGATATGGAAGTATAAGTGAGAAATACATTATATGCAAGGCCTTAGAATATAGTACATCTCTACATGTATACAGTATTGTTATTGACTTTGAAATGTTACCATTTATATATTCAATATGTTGGTTACTTTATAATCAATCACAACCCCGAGGAATTTTATCTCAAAATCTCTTTAAATTTTATTATCACAGAATTCCGTTTGATTTCCAAAAGAGATAATGTGTTAACATCGAACCAAGGTTTGATCATTTCTAGCTCCTTTTCAATAGCAAACCAAAGTTCATACAATCGTTTTCCTGAGCAAAATACATTTGTATCGTCAGCAAAAATGACCCATTTTTATAATTTAGTAACATTACAAATATCGTTAATATAAAGTATAAAAAGTATTGGACCAATCACGGATCCCTGTGGTACTCCACAGGTGACCTTCCTAAATCCTGACACCATGTTATTAACTTGCACACACTGCTGTCAATGTTCCAAGTAGCTGTCCAGCCAAGAGTGAGCTATCCCTCTTATCCCATACTTCTCCAATAATTTACTGTGATCTATAAAGCCTTCTGGAGGTCAATGTAAATACCTATACAATACTCATCATTTTCAACTGCCTTTGTTATTCCTTCCTCCATCTCCATTAGTGCAGTTCTATTTTTCCCTAAATCCATACTGATGTTCAATTATTTATAAATAGATCAAATTTTTGAACAAATAATTTCTCTAATATTTTAGAAGATTGAGGTAGATCAAATTGAGGAAGATCACATATTATTATTATTCTATATTTTCAAAACCCAGCCAACCATTGTTCACACCTTATTTAAAATTGTTGTGGAGCTCCGGAAGTTTCCAAAGATAATAAATGTATGAGGTAATCTTTTGGTAACCGTGTAAATGATGTTAAATACATTGACATCGTTTGAATATTTTACTCGGTGTAAACATCAAGTAGCTTCAATGAAGAGTTGGAACTAGGGATGAGATAATTTTCCAATCTTTAATCAGGTGAAATGAAATGTGATGTCACGTGTATTTTAATCAGGACTATGTGTCGTGTTGTAGGTTTAAGAAAGAAGAAGAAGCTGCAAGAAAAAACCTGTTTGACCATCTGACAAAGAAATAAAAAGCAACCATGACATCCAAGATGAATACGCTTGACCCTTCGACTCTATCGGATGTCACTTCTACTGTCACCTACGACCCTAAATCTGAGACAGTGACCTTACCGGGAGGGGTCGTCTCGGTGGCGGGCATCACCGTGGTGACCGGGGGTGTTGAGCTGTCTTGTGGATCCTGTATGCTGGCCTTTGGTTTCTGGGGAACTCTCATCGGCTTCAGTTGTGTCGCTGTGGGTCTGTGGGACCAACTGAACCAGTCTCAAGGAAGAATCTCTCACTTACTGGGACTGGGATTCGTGATTCTGACCATCAGTTTTGTGGTGGTGGGAAGTGTGGTGGCATTTCACCTCCTGACGAAGAAGAAGAGAGCGACGTCCAGAGAGCAGCGAGAGGACGGAAAAGAAGTTCTTGTAGAGAGTGGTAGGGTAATTAAAAAAGTCACAGTATAAAGAAGAACTATTGACAGAGGATAAGAGAAACGTGTGAAATGTCTCCATCAAATAAAATAGACTGTTCTGTAACCAATAAAGTCATACTGGGCAGGAAAAAACATCCAGTTTTTTTTTATAACATTCACTCCTGCTTCTCCCTTTATCTTTTGATCTCAATTATGTAGAAATGCTTTTTTGGTCTCCAGGATATATCAACAGCTATATATTTACTAGTTAATTGGACTATCAAGATCTTATAAGAAATATGACCAGTGTATATGTTTTGTTGTGTATAATTTGTTGCATTGATATAGATTGAACTACCCAGCAGTATATAATGTAGTTAGAGAGGCGTCATATTGCTGCCTGAAGAACATTTGATTCATTTTTACTTTATTTACTTTACGTCTACTTAAGTGAAATAATGAATACAGGACGATTGCTTGTAGTCTTTTAGATATTTAGGTATTGTTGTACCCTTCCACCGCTGCCTACCACAGTTCATGCTCATGATGCATGTACTGTATTTTATTTTGTTCTCAGAACTATATATTGTATAGACAGACCATGTCGTTTATAAATGGACTACATGTAAAATGTGTTTGTTTGTACGTGTGAAAATAATACTAAACACAAAAAGTATTCTACTACTGTATCATATAAATAATCATATTACACATGTATTCTATCACTGTATTATGGAATCTTTTGAGTGTACAACCTACTTTATGCGTGATGGAGCAGCAGTGATACTGCTCTTCAGGAGTGCTTAGTTAACCTTGGTGAGATTAAAAAGATAACAAGGTATATGTTTCAAATAAGACAGCAGATAGAAAATCCTGCTAATCGATCGATCCACACCAGCAGTTGTTACCAGGATTTTGAACTTCTGTTGTCGCTACTCGTTATACGGCTCTGCTCATAAACCTGACATTGTTCGAGTTACCTCTTTGGATTGCTTTCTTAATTTTGTTGTACTTGGTAAAAGTCACAGACTGTGTATAAGAATGCAAACTGCCCCTTTAATAAAACTAACGGTCATGATGGATATGGAAGATGTGTCATTATGCTCTGTAATGAATGCAATGCAGAGAGGGGATATATTAAGAAGTAAGGTTCAGAGAAGCAGGTCAGGGTCGTATCTTAAAGGGCTACTACGTGCATGTCAACCATGGATGTATAAAGAGAACATAACAGAAAGCAACAACATCAACAACAACAACAACAAAAAACAAAAGGCTGAAGAAAGAAGAAGAGGACCAAGGAGTGTGAAACGTGTTACCTCCATCTGCTGGACAACGAACTGTATCTGTTCATGACATGATTTACAGTCGGCCGACATGTTGGTGTCTCCTGTCACTCACTGGATGAAACATAGTAACTACCTTTGTCCGAGCGGTTTTCATAATGAATATTGCACAGGACATTTTATTTGTAATAATAACACAGAGTTTTGTAAGGATGTCGCTATTACTAAATTGCCTCCTTGCATTAACATTACACCTGGATCCCTGCACCTTTAAAAGCAGCGTTTCACAATGCAAACCTTGTTGACTTTCTGATACCACTCTTATCACTTGGAGCACCACGGGATCAGAGACGAGCTACTTCTCCGGTATGTGAACTATTTCGACAGGTATCCGACTTGGATTGCGTTCCTCCGGTCACCTGACAGCCCGCTGCAAACCTCCGTGGTCACGTGTCATCGTTCAAGTTTCAGGAAACTTTTTTTTTTTTCGCCTTCTGAAAACAGAAAACTGCCCACGTCCCGCCTCTTCTTCCCGACTACTGGTTACCGCAGACAATGACGGCGCTCTGATTGGCCGGTTCCGGGGACCCGTGGCTGTACGTCAGACTCAAACAACAACCCCTTTTTAAAACTGGTTTATGTGTAATTGATATCGTGCCCGAAGGAAAAAAACAGCTGGAAATGTCAGTATTTTCGGGGCTGTGAAATGAAAGTCACAGAGGACTCAGTCGTAAAGGTGAGTGTGTGAAGCGGCAGCCGAGCGCGCGACGACTGGGTTCGTTCTTCGGTCAAGTTACAACTTTGTATGTCAGCTTGCTACCAAAGATCTGCCAAGGTGTCTACTGTCAGTCTCGTTACGTATTTATACAGTATGCCACTTCATGTGTTTCGTTTCCGCAGGTCTGTATTCTTCTTAGCTCACCACGGAGGCTCCGTTGGTTAAGTTTCGACCCATTCAACGTGTCGCGGGTTCGAGGCTGTTTGCGGGTTTACTTGCAAACGGACACTGAGCTTTTTGTGGGAAATGTAATTTCCTTTACACATGCCAAACAACTCGTTTGGGTTGTCTCTCCTGTGCTGGACATGAGGTCCTTCTGAGAAATGCGTAGATATTTTTAAGAAAATGTGCCTTGTGTCTTTATTCTTTAACTAGATTAAAGTTTATTAGCGGGACTCTAAAACCAAACGATGTTTTAAGAACCATACATGAGCTGCATGCGAGTTGCCAGCTCATGCAAGCTGTCAGGAAATAGTAATAATGGTAAAACAATATCCATCACAATTTCCTGTAGCTGAGGGTCAGAATTGTTCACGCTGTTGACATTGAAAAAACAACTAATTGATCCAATAAGTGACAAAAATAATTGGACAAACAGTTAAACAATATATTCAGTTTATAATTACATAAAACAAAATAAAGTAGGAAATCTTCTCAACTGAGAAGCTGAAACTGCAATGTTCATTTTCGCTTGAAATGATATTTCCATGTATTCAACCCATATAAATACATACAACTAATTTGTGTCTGCCCTTGAAAATGGCGACTTTAAAGAGAAATCCATGTGTGCAATCCTGATTACGTTAATGATCTTAAATGGATATCTTTTTAGTGTAACACCAACCATTTCAATTTCATCCTTACTGAGCAGATGCTGTTAAACAAACTGCATTAGTCACAGATTATAATAGCAGATAAGCTCATGGCCACGTTGAACTATTTATAAGCTGATGGTAATTAGGGGGGAAATGCATGCCTAAACTTGCAATAAAATCAGGTGACTGACCTTTTGCAATCAAACTTTGCTGCAGTGTAGGAGAGATTAATGATCATTTTAATTATATTCTCTTCTTTTCTTTCCCAGGATGGACTCTAAAACGCCCCCCTGACATCAGATAAACATTACAGTACAGTGACGACTAGTTGAGTGCAGTCTAAGATCATGCTGCCTTTGTCAATGATAAATGAAGCATAAAGTTGTGAATGATGGGTGGTGCTGGTGTTCGCAGACATGTTAGAAAGCCAGATAAAGTAGTTGGAGTAGGTGGTGAGGAAGTGTAGTCAGAAGAGCAACAGAATCGGCTTAAAGAGTTGTACAGTATTTTACCTTCTGTGTAGAGTTGAGAAACACGTTTAGACCATTAATAGGGGTAATAAAGATAGTTGGCTGATGGAGTACAGTGAGAGAGTGCTTTGTGGGACAGGGGAGGTGGAGCTGGACCCCAACGTTGTGAGTGAAGAGGCAGGAAAACTGTATTCAGAGCTACAGGTAAATCAGCTCCTTTCCAGTTACATGTCCCTTCTATACTATTTATTGTTTTAAAAAAACACGCCATGTTTCTTCTGAATGGTTTCCCACTCTGCTGCTTTGCCCCACCAGAGAGTTATTGAGAACCATGGTGAAGGTGTGGTGGAGTCGCTGGTACCCATCTTTGTGTGGGTCCTGGAGGCGCTGGCCACCTGCAAAGCCCAGCTGAGAGACCGGGAGGTGGAGGCGGAGAGAGAGAAAGCTGAGCGGGAAGAGCTGCTGGAGAGATACAAAGCAGAGAAAGCACTCAGGAAAGAAAGTCAAGAGGTGGGGATTGATGAAAGTGGGATACAAGGTTTTAGGTTAAGTGTTTTTAAAAGCGGTGAAAGTCGGCCGTTGCCTGTGCTCAAAGCTGTTAAAGCGTGTTGTTTTCTTCAGAGGTATCTGGAGCTGGATGACCAAATTGAACAAGAAAGGAGAGCCATGAGGGGGAGGGAAACGGAGAGAGAGCGGCGAGGGAGAGAGCTGGAGAAGAAAGCAAGGGAGCAGGCTGATCATTGTGAGTATTTGAATGCTAACGGTGTGATCTTTCTTGTGCATGTCATGACTAAATACATTTTAAATCTGGCTGATGAAGAGCTACAGCCTCCACAACGTTTTCAGTCATCGTTTTCTTCTTGCAGTGATGGCCTTGGAGGACCAGAAGGCAAATCTGAGTAGAGAACTGAGCACACTGAGGCAAACTCACAACAAGGTCAGATAATGCTGTTTAGTCTCTTGTATCACCACACAGTGACTTATTAAACACATTGTTTATATATTTAGAAGACTTTTGGTCATTAATGTATTTCTTACATATCACTGATGCTTTCTCCTTTAGCTGGCTTACACATATCGGGACGTTTTGGAAAAGAGAAAAGATTCTGAAAGAGATTCTCCTTTAAGGTTATTATCATTCAACACTCCTTTATTTAAAGTCATTGTTTATACTGCAGAAAGTTTCACAAAGAAAGGCTCTAAGATGGCAGTTTGAGACCATTTTACAAATGTAAATTAAGTTTATCTTTTTAGTCACACCTGTGAACACACTAGTAAATTGTCCATGTTTTATTGTTATTAAATGAGACTTTTGTGGAAAGGGTTAGCAAGAAAGCTATAATTTCAACTTTTGAATTAAGTCTTAAAAAATCTATTTAGTTGGAATTTTCTAACTGATATACCAATTGTTGCTGTGTATTAATCAAATATCACAGGCTATAATTTAATAATGGCAACAGTTCTGCATGAAAATGTTGCAAAATGTAGCATAAAAAGTAGCATAAATTGATAAAGTTCATTCAGTTGACTTTTCTTTACTTTGTCACACTGCATGTTGCGTTTAGGAATCAGGGTCTCAAGAATAATGATTTTCCATCCAACCAAGTCAGTATGAATGAAAAGGTAAACATATTCTGATCCTACACATACAACTATATTTTGAATTCATTTTCATACAACATTTGGGAAGAGAAATATCTTTTGTTTCCTCCTTTTGTTGCAGATGATACAAAGACCATATTCACATTCTGGTCCCCCCAGTTTGGAAGATCTAGTGGCCAAGAAACAAAAGGCAATTGACATTGCTGTAAATCCCACCGCAGATAGATTTATCAATGACATCATAAGCTCCACACCTGAGCTGAAGCAATTTCATGGCAGTGGAATTATAAGGTAATAATATGAAACCATAAACTTGTGAATTGCAGATGTCAGTGAAACGAATGTGTAACCACGAACTGAACCCTAGTTCTCTTGAGCTCATGTTCACACAGAGCAAACATTCACACAGTTTTCTTTCACTTGTATCTTCATCAGCACCCCAGTTAGATCGACCCCGAAAAATCCGCCGGAAGATGAGTCGGAGATCAGCGTGGAGGAGGAGATGAGGGAGGTGGAGGAGAGGGAGTGCCAAGGAGAAGAGGTGCAAGGTGGAGAGAAGCAGGAAAAGGTTAAGGAGGAAGTGGAGGTGGAGGAAGATGATTGTATGGAGTACAAGCTGCGCAACAATGACTCTGTGTTCTCCGAGCTGTCCGACCTGAGTCTGGATTACTTGGAGAGTGTCGACCGAGGGGCCAGTGTGAGAGGTAAATAAAATAAAAAAACGTTTAAAGAGCTTTTATCACAAACATGGTTGAGGTGCTTCTGCTTCATCCTAACAAAACAATAAACTGCCTGGGAATTACACAGTTATCATTTTGTATAAACACTGAGTGATGTTCTATAATGATTGAAGCACAGAGCAAGTGATCACAGATATCAGAGGTGACTATTTAAACGGTTCTCTGGCCTTAAGTTTCATAAAGCATTACTTCCTCTTTTTTTTTTTATATATCACATCCATTTCATTTAGTTATTTCATCTTGGATGTGAAGTAAATATGAATACCAGTTATTATCACCATTTATCTCTCCGCGTGTTTTCTTTTTTCTGTGTAGGCAGTGCAGACCAGTTTGAGGAGATTCTTTCTCAGTATGAGGAACTGAAAGTCAACCAGTAAGTCCTATATTTAATTTCTCTGACCTTGCTGTGACTGATCTAATGTGCAGGGGACCTTCCCAACACCTGGGCTTCTTTCTTCAGTACAAACACATTAATAAGAGCAGAAAATGTTATTGTCACTAATGTTCGACCTGTTTTCTCTCTTTACCAAAGTGATTGTCTTCATCATCTTAGATGGCTGATCATTCGATGTGTTTTGATTCTATCAGGGAGTCAGTAGACGCTGCCCGTAAGGCGCTGATATCCCGGGTCGTAGAGCTCACTGATGACCGTTCAGCTCTTCAACTGGAGGGGACCTCTCTTCAAGGAACCGCCTCACGATTAGAGGGCCGGGTGAAGGAGAAGGAGGAGGAAATTAAGAGGTGGAGAAAATGGTTATGTCTGTTCATTCTTAAACCTCTCGAAAGGAATATTGCATTTATTTTTGTTATCGTAATTATGATATTATCATATTTTATAATACTATGTACTGCCGTTACAATAACTCTGTGCTTTGTGTGCACTATTTTTTTCCTAGACTTCGGAAAGAACTGGAAGCGTGCCAGTCTGAGGATCCTGATGTGAGTCATTTTCAAATCTACTGTATCACTCAGCAATTACATCATAGCTGCAAAGTGAGCATATGATGTATGAAACTGATGCAGACACTCCATTAAATAGCATAAATCTTTCCATTCAGGCCTCTCTACCCACATGCATGCGCAACTTCTCTCGCTCTGAAATGGCCCGTGTGGTCATGGAGAAGAACCAATACAAGCAGCGTCTGCTTGAGCTGCAGGAAGCTGTGAGACGTAGTCAGACACTCCGGTAACTATGCTACTGAATCCAACATAGTTGTTTGTACATATGTTTTTGTAACGTTGATGTCCGTTCCAATAGAACGATTAGTTTAAAACGAGAACAATTGTGTCCCCGGTTCTTAATCTCCAACCTGATTTTGCGTTTTTTTCTTTCTTTCCCTTTCTTTTTCAGAGCAACACAGGATGAGAAGTTAACAGAAGACAAAAGGTCAAGTGTTTGGAGAAAGTAAGTGTTTTTGTAGTGATTTGACATTACACTGCATCCTCTCAATTTTCAGTGAAGTTTATATCCTCGTAACACACTGCTGAGAAACATGCATGTGCTACTGTAGGATAAAGCATGCAGTAAAACGTCCTTGAATACCTTAAATAAAACTAATAACAAAGGACACAATAAACAATTGGGTAATGCCAAGATGGGATTTTTTGCCAGATTGCCCTCTGTTGATAAAGCAACCTGTTGTCAACAAACACAGTAAAATATGAATCACAAAAACAGTGGGAATGTAGCTCAGGGTTCATTTGGTTCCAAGTACTTGAATACACAGACGTTGGTGTTTTCGGATCCTGTTTGAACAGGTAAACAATGTCAGCTGAGCAACACGTGCCTGAAAGGGAAGAATCGTTGCTGTTTTTGGATTCATACTGAATCTGTCTGTAGAGGTACACACAGAGCGAAATAAACAGGCGTGCTCCTTAATTGCATGTTTGGCAACTGCTGTAGTCAGACAGTTTATGGTCTTTATAAAATATCGCACATTTTTCTTTTTTTTCTTTTTCTTTTAAGGTTCAACCGCTTGTTTGGCCTGTCCAAGGTATCTCTAATCCCACCCTCTGCCTCTGCATTCGCCATGCCAACTTCTCCATCACTCACTCGCTCTCCTCTGGGGCCTCCACAACTACCGGCGATCAGTCAAGCTCATGCTGAGTAAGCTTATGTTTCTGGTCATGCCACTCTCGCATACGCTGTTCCATTTACAGCATTATTTGCAACAAAATGTCATCATTATGAACGGCTGATTAACAGCAGAAGCATTCTCTCTAGATCTGCTGCTCTCTCTCCTCGTGTCAGGAGGCGAGAACTCTACAGAGAAATCCGCTCGCACATCTGGGGATCACTTGGAAAACGGCAGATACACGGTTGGAGCACACCGCTGGCAAACACACAGGTAGAAACACACTCATGGGTCCATGGAAATGCAGCAGTCTGAGAGGGAGTGTAAAAGAGTACATGATTTAAAAAATGAGCTACCATACAGCATTTATTTGAACTCAACCAATGAGTACAAAGTGTTTAACATACCCGGATCCGTACATTTCCACAATCCCAACAAAATCCTGGGGATTCACTGTCATCATTGTAGGAATCCCATGAACCTGTGCCAGAGCCGAAGGACGTGCCTGTTCTAATGCAACTCCGACTGCTGGATCAAAGGGACTCCACAGCCAAGGTAGATCTTTTCACTGCTAATCTCTTTAAATCCAGAACCTAGGAGCCTTATTAAACCTCTGGTGCATTTAAATGTGGGCCTTCACTTATTTTTCTCTTCAGCTGAACTGTGCGGTTGCAGTCACACCTGAGATGTCAGGAGAGGCCACAGTAAGTCTGTCATTATCCTGCTTAAATAACAACTGCAGTCATACTCTAATCACTATGTACAAAGCCATCCACGCATAACTAACACTGCCCATGGACACAACACTCATCTTTCCAAACTCCATATCCGTCCTTCTCTGCCAGTGTTCTGTGTGGGTCGTTTCTGGCCCTGTCTCCTGCAGTGATATTACTGTGATCGATCCAGCACGGTCCAACACAGTACTGGATCAGTTCTACCTCCCTCCCACAGCTCCTGCTCTCTGCATCTGTGCTGTACCTCCTATAGGTCAGTGCCAGTACAATGGGTTGCAGCAGCTGCCTACAGACAACTTATCTAATGTATACTGTACTTGTAATATCCCCTCATACCAAACTGATCGCTGCTCACTTCCTGTCCTTTCTGGTCTTGTTATGTCAGGTGACACTGCAGGAACTGTGTGGATAGGAACTCAGGAAGGAAGGTAGTGTGTGCTGAATAAACATGCTCTCTTCAATAAATACAACTCTCTCAGTAACATGGATGTTGGCAAAGCACTCCAACCCTCTCTTTGTGTCCTCTTCCTTCTCCCACTGTCTCTCTCTCACAGTATACTGGTACACTCGGCCTCTGCTGGCAGGAGGCGCTGTCTGCAGTCGGTTTCTCTCTCAGAAGGTGTTCATTCGCTCCAGTGAGTTCTGGCCGCGCCTTTTAACACATTTGTGTTCATATTTAAGTATTAGCATAATGTTAGTTTGAGTTATGTTCGTGTCTTTGTTAAGATTTTTATTTATTTTTTTAAATAAGCTGCCTTTTGTTTTGCTGACAGGTATTCCCAGGATCAAGTCATAGCTGGTTTAGCTGATGGGACTTTAGCATTTTTCTCACACAGTTCAGGTAATGTTTTTATGTTTCCTCTTCATGCTAAAATCTGACTGTCTCGATGGATCGACCTCTTCCTTTAGCATTCTTGGCCAAAATTGATGCTCAGTGGTGTAAATAATGAATCGACGAGTGCTGTGTTTGACAGGCGGCTGGAATCTACAGTCGCACTCGGTGATGCCTCTTGGATCAAACCCTTTGCAGCCCATCCGTTGCTGCCTCGCAAAAGGCGGCCGCTTGTGGGTGGGATACTGGAACAAAGTCCATGTGGTGGACGTTGTCAGCAAGAAGCTTGAGGTAAGCAACAGCAGAGGTACCTTTCATGCTTTGGTCTCATGTTCACATTGTTGTTAACCCAACCCTCATTATTCCTTATATATATATATATATATATATATATATATATATATATATATATATATATATATATATATATATATATATATATATATATATATTTGCCGTTACAGCAAACCTTCTCAGTCTCTGAACGCAGTGAGCAGCAGGTTCGTTTCCTGTGTGCTGGTGGAAGTGGTGTTTGGACATCCTGCCGACTTGACCCGATGCTCCGACTGTTTGACTGGTCCACAGGACGGCCGCTACAGGAAGTTGATTTCACTATTTTGGTCACTAAAACATTA
This sequence comes from Cyclopterus lumpus, assembly GCF_009769545.1. Taxonomy (NCBI): domain Eukaryota; kingdom Metazoa; phylum Chordata; class Actinopteri; order Perciformes; family Cyclopteridae; genus Cyclopterus; species Cyclopterus lumpus. Next base: position 11,902,385 of record NC_046981.1, on the reverse strand, counting down.
GGTGCTTGTATTTCTTGCAAATTAATATATTTACTGTACAGTGTGCCCATCTATTAGCTCGGCAATCTACTGAAATTTAAAGCATAGCGTAATACTTTTGTTTTCCTGTTCTTCATGTTCATACTAAGGAAATACATTTCAACCTGTGATATTTTGTTTTCATATGTTATGCAGTTAAATATTTTTGCAATCTTTGTAGCTTTAACGGTATGTGCCAATTCCTCTTAATCAATCTGACTTTATAAAGAGCAGTTATTGTTACAACCAGGAGGATAATACGGCTGTAAAAAGGCTACAAACACTGGATTAATTAAGTGATTATGCCATATCTGAATTAAAAAAATAAAATCAACACATTTGGTTTTGCCAGGCAACTTTGAGCTTGACGTCGTTCCTGCAGCTCAGCTAACATGCTTCTGTCTCCCGCTGTAGGCCAGGCCTTCCTGACACTCTCACCTCTCCAGATCTCGTCTCTCACAGTCATCTCTGGCCGTCTGTGGGTGGGCACAGGAGGGGGGGCCATTTTCTCCATCCCATTATCCATAAGTGAGTTTAATTTAGATTGATTGTACTTGAATTGTTGAGCTCTATCTAACATGACCTATACCGATTGACTGTCTACAGCATCAGAGGCTGTTTCCATCCCATATTGCTCCATTTCATCAGCCCAGCTGTGTTACCATGGACATAGACAAGCTGTCAGGTTCATCATTGCTGCACCTGGTAAAGATCTGATTGTTTTGAACCAAACACACTAAACATTTAAATAATAATAATATATATATATATATATATATATATATATATATATTAGAGATCCTTCAGAGTGTGCTTCTATGCAGTGTCTGTGTTGTAGTGAAGTCTTTGCCCAACAGGTTGTTTGATCGTCTCCCCTGGCAGCAGCAATGTCACTTCCTCTCAGATTGTCCTCAGTGGAGGAGAGGGCTACATCAACTTACGAATTGGTGAGTTGAAGAAACATATCATTGTTGTTTCAAATTGTTTAAAAACGGTGATGCATCGGATCAGCGTTTCCTGCTGCATGTTGCATTTACCTACTTGTTTAGTCAGTAGATAAACTGTCGTTCTTATAGTACCGAACAGCTGTACACTTTTTCAGGAGACGATGCAAATGAGGGATCTGTTGAGTTGTCCCAAACGACACCTCAGCGGTCTGAACGCAGTCACATGATCATCTGGCAGAATCCCACCCCCTCTGTGCCGAGCCCTGCCCTCTGACATTGATCATCTCCTAGTTCTGTCCTTTTTGGAGTGAGATGAAGACGGAGCGGTCATGTACTGCACATCAGCAAAACTAGAGACAACATTGGAATTGGTGCTTTCAAGGAATGTGTTTTACATATAAATAAGGTTTAATTCTTGTTTACCTCATTCATTTTTGAACATCTATCTTTTTACTGGAGTTTTCTGATGGATGATGATGCCTTACTGTTTGCCTTCATCTAACTTCATATAATATCTGGTCAGTAATTCAGCTGCGTGATAGTTAATAGTTCTTTGCACTAACAAAGTATTCAGTTTCACTGACATACAGCTTATCATTCCTCCCAGGGGGCACCAGGTGTTTCTGTCCAATATCTTTTGATCATAACGTTTAACTTTATAATGTGGCTGCTCTTGAAGCTGTTGTGTACATACTTTGTTGTGAACTGGAAACAGGTATTGATCTTCTCTCACTGTACAACACAGACGATTAGACACTCCCTATCTCCTGATGTGGGATAATTTATATTGATTGTGATGTTGTTGTGTTTTATTTCTTTTCAAATTCTTCCCCTTCACGTTGCATATGGTGTAACTACAAACAGCACATTTTGAATGTGCCTGTATAAGAAATGTGTGATATCCCATCTTCTAAATGAACAACTTTTGTGCTTGTCGTCAGAAATTATTTATTTTCTCTATCAATTATCTGCCTAATGTATTTGGATGTCTATATTTGTTTTATGTTTTAATTTTTGTAAATTAAGGGAGTTTGTGCACTCATTGGGTCTCCTTATACTTTTTGGAAAGTAAATTAAGACTTGAGTATTTGTTGACGTTCAACTTGTGCAAAAAGTATTATTGTCATTAAAATGTTTTAAATGGTTAATGTAGTAACTTTCATTCTGAGTAACTTTGCCTTTTAACAAAATAAAATGTTAGGTCAGCAGATGAATGAACAAGAAAACAAATTAAAACAGCAGATTCATCTTTTTAATCTTCATATATTGAAATGTAGCCTTGCAACCCTGAGTGTAGTACACATAAAACTACTCAAGCAGATTTAAATTATCCCAGTTTTCGTGATGAAGACCAACAATTTAACAGCACTCCTTTGCCTAAGGCAGTTTGGCCTGCGACCTGGTTAAAACAGGTCTTTGTGTAATAGTCCAACAGTCAGTCGGTTAGTTTGCATCTTTGCGCCACACTTCCTATGTCGGGCTACTGTGAGTCCGGGGGAGCCGTATTCTGCGGCTCACAGAGCGGGCAAGGCGGTCCATAGCTCCATCGACAGTTCTCCCAAAAGCCTTGCTGGAGGTCAGACCCTCAATATTGCCGCTGTACCACATGACCCAGCCTGCCAGTGACATTACTACCAGAAGAGCTCCTGAGTACACCAGCAGATCCCCAAAGTCTCTGCCTTGGATCTCCAGTGGAGCGAAGACTCCCAGTAGCAGAGATATCACTCCCAACAGGTCCATGAGCACAGCAAACACTAGGGCCAGCTTACAGTGGGACAAGCCGTCGTATTTGGGTGCCATGGCTGCACTGAAAAAGATAAGGGAGGATCTCCTGAGAAAATGTGACCTTGTCTTCAGGACATGAAAATAAAGACAGTCACAGACATATATTATTAACTAATTAATGGTATTACACTTACAATTAATAAAAGTGATAAAGTATATTTACAATACTGGCTTCTGTTCTCACACGTTTTACACTGGCCCTGCATTTACAAATGTCAAAACAGGTTCCACACCTGTTCTGTGCGTTTCAAGAGCCTTTAAATATGCAGACAAAATACACACCAGCAAAGTCAACATTTGTAAAAGTAAATCTCAAACTTACCGACGTGTCACCAGTTTGGTCGTATATAAAATTCAACGACGACTCCAATGGGAATCATACGTTTTGTCTTTTTCCGGATCGACGCTCAAAAGCCACCAGTTGACACCGAAACCTGACACCTGGCCACGTGACCTGACACCTGTTCTACCTGTCTGACGTCTCCTGCCCTGCAAGTGTGTCGACGCTGAGACTCGACGATATTACTGCACATTTTGTCCTTTTGTTGAGTTGAAGACTCATTTTTTTTTTTTTATCGATTTATCAAATAGTTACCTCAGAAAATGACCAACTGTTACTTTACTGCACGCACAATTATGATTTTTTTCAGAATGCATTATTTTCACACCTATTTAAAACGACTCATCGCTTTAAATACTGCAATGAGTTATAATACACGTTACTCGCAACGCTTCTGCAGGACCTTTTGTTCTATTACAACCGACGGTCATTACATCCGGAAATGACGCAGGAGAGCGTTAAAAAACCAGCGATAATTGTTATTGTTAGCTTGTTAGCTAGCAGACGAACTGGTGAATGGAGATATGACAGAGTAATAACGTCTTATTACATGTGCACGATTAAGTTATTACAAACGTAACGTGGTATGTACCAATTTCTGCACAATATACTGCTGGCATGGGGGTTGCAGTGATGTCTGAATGACGCAATATAACACGAAAGTGGACTGAAAGGATGGAATCGTAATTTTATATTCGCAGCTAAATTACAGCTAACGTGAAGCCGAGCTAACGCAGTGCGAAGCTGAGTGATGTCGACTCCTCACAGGGAGCACATTACCTGTCCGCTACACACTTATGTATCAGTTCACACGTGCATGGCCAGAAAGGTGAACAGGAACATCAGATGTCTGGGCTTGTTGAAAGGTGCACTGTAACGTCACCTTCAAAAAAAAAAAATATATATATATATATTTTTTTTTAAAGATAGATATTTATGTAACAAACGTTACGTTATTTGTACCATGCATTAGTGAGAAATATTCCAGCGAGTTTTTTGTGCATTTCTTTAAAACCAGTAACTAATTAACGTTTTTTGTTCGTGGTCTGGTTTATGAGATGGAAGACGGAAACAGGACTGATGCTGCTTCCACATCCAAGAGCCAGGCAGGCTCACTCCACCTGCAAAGTAAGGTGTTTTAGACCTGCAAATGCAGATGATTTTTAACCTGTAGGTCAGGCATTTAATGAACACTGTGCGTGTTTCCTCCTGTTCAGCTCCCAAAAATGAGGACGCCTATGAAATTTCCATCCCTTATGAAGAGAGCAACTTTGAGCAGCAAGGATTTTTCAATCAGAGTGATCAGAATTTTGAAGGTGAATGTTTGAACCAATATTCACTTTTACCTGTTCAATAATTATATTCTTCACACAAAGTTTCCTTGTGCAACATATTGATGATTTCCCAAACTCTGTCTTCCTCAGAGTCGCCCCCATCTGCTGCCTCGTCTCAAGTAAACAACTCATATATGGTGATCACCAACCTGCGAACCCAGCTGCAGATCTCTATGGAGAAAAACTCTTGGCTGCAGAAAAGAATTGAGGACTTGGAAGAGGAGAGGGACTTCCTCCGTTGCCAGCTGGACCGCTTCATCTTTTCCACAAAGAGCCAGGGACAGGAGCAGAGTCAGAACCAGTACAGTAACGGTGAGGACAGGGGACAGGTGTGATAATTTGAGTATAAGTTGATTATAAAACTTTTTGCAATGCAAGTCTCTCGAGATGGAAAACAATTTTTGTTTTAACTCTTTGTATTTGTCTCTCTGTAGGTTATGAATCTAGACGATTCAACTGGAGGGTAAGAAGAGAGGAAGATCGTCCCGTTGGTAAAAACAAAGATTTATGCACTTAACTGCTAAACTAAAAATAGTTAAATATAGTTGTAGCTTAATATAGTTGTGCTTAAATGTAGCATGTTCATAGTTTACTGTATTACACATTTATTCCATCTAGAATTACAGATTCTCAACACCTTTTTCCTCTTCATAGAGCAACAGAAGTCAGAGGCTCAGCATTTCCCCTCACGTCAGTTTATCCAGCGAAGGCCCGGCCCCCCAACAATGGTGCCTTCCAAAAACCATGTGTCCAATCCACTAACCAATCAGCTTGCCTCTATAAATGCTTTGTTCAACTCTACACAATCCCAGGCCCTCTTGCAAGGCCATAGTCATAGTACTCCCAATACCACAGCCAGTGGCAGCAGTGGCAACAGCAATAGTGCTACAAGGTCATCCATGAATGAAATGAGTGGGCACAGCAACATAGGTCCAGGTAATATAAACGACACAAACCCATCACCTTAATTGATCTAATTCTTGTGGGTGAAAATGTTTCCTGTGGCTTTTATCTCTTAAATCTTACATTTTTTTATGTTCTCATCAGATCCACTTTCACTCTTGGGAGAATCTGATGAGTACTTGGAGCAGGAAGGCTACCTCGAGGAAGAAGAAATGATATCAGGGGAAGATTTACTGCAAGACACCATTAACAACAACAGACACCAATTGAAGAGAAGGCGGGTCTTCCGAGCTCCTAGAGAGCGGCAAAGAGGTATGGGAAGGAGAAAGATCCTGCAACAAAACTCAATATTTCTGTTTCATTAGTTAATGGACTGTCATATAACTGCTGTAGCTAACTATCTTCTACATTCTTGATCTTCAGTGAAAGATGCTGCTGGAGTGCTGTTTCGCTACAAGAAGATCCTGCTCACATACCAACGTCTGAAAAATATGTCGAAAGCCTTCCAAATCCACGGTGTGGACCGCAACACGGTGGCTTCCACCACACCCATCGCCGAGCTGCTACTAGTTGCTCCAGAGAAAGTGGCAGAGGTGGGCGAGTTTGACCCATCCAAGGAGAAGCTGCTGGACTATGCCCGGCGCTGCTACTCTGCCCTGGATGAGGAGACACTTAGCAGGGTGCAGGCCCTGAAGAAGAATAACCTGCTCCTGCCCATCTCCTACAGGTTTAGACACTGAGGAGAGAAAGACAGAAGAAGGGGATTTCTCTTTGGTAAACGGGTGGACTGGTGGTCAAGTTTGGAGAGAAGAGGGAGCTTGGTTCTGATGCAGCAGTACACCTTAGAGCACGGAGAGCATGTCTAGGGGCATGAGGAGTTCATTTGCTATCTCCTTGTCCTGGATATGGCCATGTGGGCTGGCTTCACTTTTCAAACAAATAAACATTTCACATCTCACTTTTATTATCAATATGATGTCAGTTTCTTTGATAAATACTCACTATTGTTCCAGTAATATTAAGGAAACGGGAGTTTCTGCTACATTCAGAAAGAGAAAAAACATGGTTCTCATTTCTTAAAGGGCAAAAATGCCATGTCTCTGTGATTCAGAATATGTATTAGCTATCAGGATTACTTTCCTTCAGTAATTAAATGAGTGTAACCAACCTAACTCATTCATGTTTTCGCCTAGAGACGTACATACCTTTCTTTGGCTAGTAGTTCATGAATTGATTGTCTGTGATTCCAGTTTCCGACAGTCTAAATGATTTATATACATAGCAATTATCTATCACATCATTTCTGTGTGCCATCCTAAAAATACGAGAGCTTTCTCTCACAATGTCTGTGTATGTTAAAATGATGCTGCACTTTTAAGAGATCATCATTTCCTTTTGTTTATATTGCTCTATGTGTTTTTGTTGCATTATTTTTGACATTGTCATTATATCTTTAACCATTTTCACTTGCCTTAATCACATTTTGGGGATTTCCTTGCGCTAGACATGGAACAGTTTTGGGCTACTTTCACTACCTGAACTAAGTTAGTCATTTTCATTATTTGTTGCTTTCCATTTATTTGGGTTTAAAGAGGAGAATGAGACAGATCACTGTTGGTTAAAATAACAAATATGTTTGTGATATTGTATGTGTTTGACTGGGCTCGGTTTTAACAACAATACTGCTGCATTACTCTGATGTTCCACTGAGGGTTGTACCAACCCTTTTTTTAAATTATTATCTGTACTAAAATACAGTAAGTGTCTTCTATTGCTTCTGGTATTGAGACTCTTGCTATAATGCTTTTGTGACAAAAAAATCCTTTTGTAAGAATTAACTAGCTTTGTAACTTTGTGTAACTTCTGGTTCTGTAAAAAACACTGGGCATTAATCAAACAAACCATTTTCCACTGAGAGTCACAGAATCAGCAAAAGCAACTATCTCACCAATACTCCGTGACAAATTCATGTGAAAAGAGCCCCTTGATGGTCTAGTTTGTAAAAGTTTTGTCAAAATTCATAATTTTCAAAGCAGCAGACATGTTAATCATATTGTACAATAATGCATGGTGTTTATATCAGTGCAGTGACATTATAATATCTCTCATTATAACTCTTGGCTTAGAAATTCCTTTTTGTTAAGTAAACAGATACTTCATAACTTCATTTTGACTAAAAAGCAAGCAGTGCAACTTCTAAGCAGGCTTTGCAAAAATCATACCAGGGTACAGTGTTTTAAAAAAAACCAATGTATTTGTCATATTCGTATGTCTGTATATTTATGTATCTTGACTGAAATGTGTATCTCACTGAAACAATGCCTATCATTCAACGTGTATAGTAAGTCACACATTTCATTAAGGCATTTCATTCCTTCCAAAAATGTAGATTTATTAATCTGTAAATCCAACATCACCACTCACTGGAAAAGGCTTATGATTGGGGAGTAGTTCTACCAATTTTTGTGTTTTAGACGGTCTATTGGGAGGTGCGCCAGATAGAGGCTCTCCTTTAGCCACTGGCATAATTCACATATAATCCCACACATTACATATACATACAATGATGTGCAAAAAGGATTTTACTTCTATTTCAAGCATCAAAGACCGGGCAACTACTTTATGCAGTAAATGGTCTTTCACCTAAAAGGAAAGGTTTCCTTTGAGCACTTTGTTTGTTATCTCCAATTTACTCTATTAAACAATGTAGTCATATTATATACATATTTTCATTATGGCATTAAGAGTTTGTGAATATCGTTAGTCAATTTGATTAACCCAGCTTGTGGTAACATTTATAAATTGATATATATATATATATATATATATATATATATATCAATTTATATATAATAAATAAATAAACACAAACACACTTAGGTACTTAAAAAAAGGATTTGTTCTGGACTCATCCTAAATTGACTGTCTTGACTTTGCCTTGAAACTTGACTTGCCAAATAAAACAACAACGCTTTAGCAGACAACAATGAGACCTAACTTAGCCGTTTGAAGAATAAGGAATAAGGAAGGGGATCAAGTGAAAACTTCGCTTATTCTCCAAATGTATCCCCGCAGGATATAATGCGCTTTAACGTCGTTTTTTCTATTGACCTTACCGGAAACCTGTCATTCATCAACTTCCGGTGTCACGGTACCTGGGAGACGGAGCAAAAAAAGCGGGCATACCGAAATCGTTATTGTTTTCGAAAGCCTTCTAGCATTTAAAGGCGTGTACATTTGACTCTTTGTCAGATAACTGCGCATTGTGTACCAGTGGCCGGCTGGGATTTTTTTTTGGCTCAGAAAATAGTCTAATTCATTCGACTTTCGCACTAGCTCGCGCGCTAACGGGCGCACGGTCTCACGCCAACGTCTGGAGGCCGCGCGCTCCTGGACTTTGCTACTAGCTAGCTGGTTAACATTAGCGAGCACGTTTTCTTTCTCAACGATTCAGTCTGTTACGCTGTGAATACAAAACATATAGCGGATGTGTGTGCGGCTAACGCTTGTTTGATACTCCGGTCGATAATTAGGCTGCGAGTTTAAGCGAATTTAATTGAGCCAACGTTACATCGGCGAGGCTCTTGTTTTTAAGTGTTGTGCACTTTGTCGCTAGCTTTAGCTATCTTCAGCTAGCCGCCGCCGACTGAACAACGCAGACGCTGAAAGCGTAGCAGCCGTCGACTCGGAAATGTCGGACTTCGACGAATTCGAAAGACAGCTCTCTGAAAACAAACAAGGTAATTTAACCAGTTTCACGACAATTTAAACCGATAGTGGCACGATTGATTGCAATCGCTTTCGCAAACCTGGGTACGTCTAATTACTGGATCATGGTCCGAACTAGCGTTAGTAGCCCACGCTCTTGATACACTGCGTGTGTATATATATATATATATGTATATGTGTGTATATATATGGGATGCAGTCTTACTAATGCTCGTTAGACTATACTGTCGGACCATATAGGGATAATTTCGATGAATGAAAGGCATCTGTAGTATTTGTAAATCGGCAGCTGGCCTAGTTACTACAAGGCAACGTGCATTGTTTCTTTGAGACAGGGCCAGGCTATATCATGGTAGTCACCCTGCCTGTACCAGCTGACTGACTGTGCAAGCTATCATTCATTCGTTGCAGCTGTTGCCTCCAGTGAACATTTCCAGCGTTATTTAATGTCACCTTTTTTGCTTTCAGCTTTCTCACAGCCTGTTGGTAACTGCACCAACAATAACCACTGCCCTTATCCCACAATAAGCTCTCTTTAACCCACATTAACACTCAATACACTGCTCCTAGCTAGAACACAACGTTAGTCTGAGTTGGTCAAGTTACACATTGTGATCCATAGAAATCAGTTCAAACTACATATTTGTTTAGGGCTCTATTTTACAGTGATTGGTAACTATTATATATATATAATTTTTTTTTAATTCATTCTTTAGTATCACCATATAAATTAAAGTTATTTAGGTGGCTTATTGCCTTTCTAATTTCCATCTGAGTGCACATATTACAAGAGTCTTTGACATGTATACTATGATGGTTATTAGTATCTATGAATTGCTTTGTTTTCACTGTTCCACTGAACATTTAATATGTAAGCACTGTTTCTGCAGCTGAAAGGGACAAAGAAAACCGTCACCACCGCCGGTCCTCCTCCCGCAGCCGTAGCAGAGAGAGGAAAAGGAGGAGCAGAGACAGGGACAGACGCAGCAAGGACCGTCGCGGGGACAGTAAGGACGAACGCAGACACAGGCGCACGTGAGTACCGTTTAAGGACCAAAAAATGTGAGCGCTTATGTCTCATCATATATTTTACACTACTGGCCTCGCAGTTTGTGTAATCACCACTAGGTAAAAGTCAAGCATATGCCACCACTAAAATAATATATAAACACTTTACATTTTGTTTTGCAGAGGTTTATAAACATGCACACACTTTTTAGATTTCAGTATCTCTTGAGTGTGTACAGGTACATGCATTTTTGCCACACGAGTCACCAGCATGTTTTCTCTACACCCTCTGTTCGGTCTTGGCATCCAACGTGTTGCCGACTATACTCCAAGCCCACTCCCATCACCTGTTCAACATTGTGGTGACTGTTAAGTGTAGCTATAGATCCTTATTTCGATTTTACTTTGGCTGAGCTGGACTGTCTCCACTGAGAATTGACTGCCCTTTTAGTTTATGAAATATCTTATTCACTAAGAGTTAGACTTTCATGCAGGCTATTTTGGATGATGATATTTTTATGTTCTCTGTCCTTGAGCCCTTTGTCACAGGTGCTAATGCCATTGTAGTAATTGGGCCTCAAGCTTATGGGACAACCATTTGAATACGAAAAGCAACAGCTGCTTCAATCTCTTTTCTATTCATGATGATTTAACATAGAATATCAAGACTGTCATAAATGGTTTTATTTAGTAGTGTGGAGTATGGTGTATGCCGTACTTGTCCTGAGTGACTGCTTGAATGCATTCTTAACATTTACTCTTGTAAAGCTTGTTCTTCTTCTTGATGGCTGTGAATGTGACCTCTAGCCTGACTGTTGTTTATGGTCTCTTTGCTAATTTTAAACAAGTTACTGGTGTTCACTTAATGTTGGCAGAAGATGTAACATTTGACCCCCCCCCCCCCCCTCCTCTTTCAGCTGCTACATATTTTTGAGGATATCATTTCTGCGTTCATTGCACCATTCATTGTTTGCTGTGAGGCTCAATGAATGCACCAGTTTGTCATTTGAAGATTTTGCGCTTTTTAAAAACGCACAGATTGCCAAAGGCTTGTGATGCATTTGGTGAGGTCATAGAAATACAGGTTCTAACTTTGTGCAGTTGAAATGTTGGTGAATGTCATTGATTTTCAGAGGTATGTGAAACCCTTCCAATGTCATTTCAGCTCACCAGCCCCTTTCCCCCAGGACAATGCTGGAAGGTAATAAAGCAAACCAACACAAAGTCGGTTTGGGCGTTATTGTGAAAACTGCAATTTAATGACCCGATTCTACGTAGCGTTGACTCATTATGTAAATATCTGTCTGGATTGGGTTTTCTGTCCCTTCATCATTAAGTGTACATGGTTTTGATTGATGCAACCCCCCACAAGTTACCAGATGTGTTTTTTTTAGGACCTGAGTTAACATCTGATCTAGTGCTGCTGAACTAATGAGGGCTATCTTTTACATGTGGATTGTTTTTAAAGTTAATTCACCTTCTGTTCCTCCCTGCAGTCGTTCTCCACACCGTGAGAAGAAGAAGAACAAGGTGAAGAAGTACTGGGATGTCCCTCCACCTGGGTTTGAACACATCACTCCCATGCAGTACAAAGCCATGCAAGGTAACCATCCCAGTTTCCATTTGTATTTGTTGTTGGTGCCATTTTTCTTACTGCATCAGTAATATGCACATCAAGATACTGTGTGGTTTGAATTAAAAATACAATTGGATTGATGAATGCTTCCTGTCTTTGCTCTCTAGCTGCAGGCCAGATCCCAGCCACAGCCCTTCTGCCGACCATGACTCCAGATGGCCTGGCTGTTACTCCCACTCCAGTACCTGTAGTGGGCAGCCAGATGACCCGGCAGGCCCGTCGACTCTACGTTGGCAACATACCGTTTGGCATCACAGAGGTGATGAACGGAACAGCATTTGGCTTTTGAATGGAAGCTTATAAACCTGAAAAAGATGTCTTAATGAGGCTGTGCCATCCTTGGGTTTTTACTAATTTTAATACAATCTTTAAATAACTCTGTTCCATAACCCCCCCCCCACCCTTTCTGTGCAGGAGTCAATGATGGACTTCTTCAATGCCCAGATGCGTTTGGGTGGCCTTACTCAGGCCCCTGGAAACCCCGTCCTTGCAGTACAGATAAACCAGGATAAGAATTTTGCCTTTCTTGAGGTAACATAATGGTCCCCTTTTAACATGTAATTTGTTCTCCCTGGGTGCGTCTAACAATGAAGAATGTAATAACCTCTAATTCTGTTTGTGTAGTTCCGTTCAGTGGACGAAACAACACAGGCAATGGCCTTTGATGGTATAATCTTTCAAGGCCAGAGTCTCAAGATTCGTCGTCCACACGATTACCAGCCCTTGCCGGGCATGAGCGAGAACCCCAGTGTCTATGTGCCTGGTACACAGCCAATTAATGGTTTTTAACCCTAAGTACTTGTGGCATAATTCAAGAGGTAGCATTAATACAAACGTCACAGGAGCTTGCTCTCTGTGTCGGTCTTTTATGTTTCTTACTGTTCATGGTCTTCATGTGTCCTGCAGGTGTTGTGTCTACAGTGGTACCTGACTCGGCTCACAAGCTCTTCATTGGCGGCTTGCCCAACTACCTGAACGATGACCAGGTCAGTATTTCTGCATGAAACTGATTTGCCTCCAAACTGGGCAACAGCTAATGTACCAAACTTGAACTGCACAACACATTAAGTTCTGTTCCAAAACGGTTAACGATTGGCATTACTACATTGGGCTCACTGAAGGGCCTCATATTACCTTGTCTACCGCATCCTATTTGTTGAATTATAAGTTTGTTCACACATATTTTTTTGGTTTATGTTGCAACAATGGTGCAAATACAACATAAATGATCAGAAGATTATTTGCTTTGATGCTTGCTGTGATTATAGCCCTGTCAAAAATAGCAACACTAAACTTTGAGCTGTTTGGTCACATGATCAGTGGACATTTTTTAAGTATTAATCTTGTCTCAGGTGAAGGAGCTCTTGACGTCGTTTGGGCCTCTGAAGGCCTTCAACTTGGTGAAGGACAGTGCTACTGGCTTATCTAAAGGATATGCCTTCTGTGAATATGTGGATGTCAACCTTAATGACCAGGTAGGCAATGCTACAGAAAAAAAGTTATCCAGATGACACCAAATTTCCACACTGGCTTTGGGTTTTGAAAGTATAATTAAAATCTTGAATGTTTTGCAGGCTATTGCTGGGCTGAATGGCATGCAGCTGGGAGACAAGAAGCTCCTGGTGCAGAGAGCCAGTGTGGGATCCAAGAACGCCACTCTGGTGAGTGTCCAAAGACGGGACAGATGACAGCAGGGTGGTGGGAAGCTGGTGGTCTTTGAGAGTAGACGGGGGAGACGGTTAACTCATTGGACAACCAATGGCTATAAACAGAGCCGTGTGATTCGCTGAGTCGGACAGCTAATTAATACGGTCATCCACATTTTCAATGCTTTTGGTTCAAAATATATAAATATAGTCTTACTTGGCAAAAAATTGTTTAAAAAAAAAGAAGAAAAATTATAGGCAACATTGAGGATTCATACGTTACTGATTTACCCACCAGAACATAAGTGCTGTTGCTCAACTGAGATCAGGCCCAGCATGAAAACTTATCGGGGTGTAAAGAAATGTCCATTCTATAACATATTAAACTAGAACGTCACTCAGCGTGCGGACCTCTGCCAAGGCTGTTGACCATAAGTGGGAAAAACGTCCAGTATTGGTCAACACACCTTTCTCTTGAATGATAAGATCATTCTAGTTTATCAAAACATGTTCTAACACACTGATATAGGTTAATATGGGGGGGGGGGGGGGGGGGGGGGGGGGGTAGGGTAGGGTAGGGTAGGGTAGGGTAGGGTAGGGTAGGGTAGGGTAGGGTAGGGTAGGGTAGGGTAGGGTCAGAAAGTTATTGATGTCTGACAATTTCCCACTTGTAAAACCTTTCCTGTTCAGTAATTCAGAATGACATTGAAGATGTCTTGCAGCTAGTCATAATACTTTTTTATGTAAAGTTTGCCATTGACCCTGTTCTAACTGTTCTATCTGTCCTTGCAGACAAGTATCAATCAGACCCCAGTGACGCTGCAGGTGCCGGGTATGAATAGCTCAGTGACTCAAATGGGTGGCCTGCCCACTGAGGTGCTGTGTCTGATGAACATGGTGGCCCCAGAAGAGCTGCTGGATGATGAAGAATATGAGGAGATTGTGGAGGATGTCAAGGACGAGTGCAGCAAGTACGGCCAAGTTAAGAGCATCGAGATACCTCGACCTGTGGACGGCCTGGAGGTGCCTGGGACTGGCAAGGTAGGAACTGCTGTATTTAATTCGATCATCCAGAATTTGATTAGTCTTGCGTTTGATGTCTGAGTATAAGACTGTTTTACCTAATTGTCATTTTGTTTACTCCTTTATAGATCTTTGTGGAGTTCATGTCCGTGTTTGACTCCCAGAAGGCGATGCAGGGTCTGACAGGAAGAAAGTTTGCCAACAGGGTGGTGGTGACCAAATACTGCGATCCAGATGCTTATCACCGTCGGGACTTCTGGTAGAGGAGGCATGAAGAGAAGAGGGGCGGGTGGGGGGAGGGAGGGAACATGTATTGTCCATTTTCGAATAAGCCCCCTGATTGATTTGGCAGAGCAATGTTTCAGGTAGATCTGAGAGTATCAATCATTTGACAAATGGCTTTGGTGATATCCAATGAATCATTTGAGATCTATGTGAAATGTCCAGCAGTTAAAACAATTTTTCGGAATTGGAGGATAGTGGGGAGTGTTTATATTGAGTCCATAACAGACGGGTCTAGGTTTGGTTGGTAAGAATCTAGCTGGGTGGGTGGGGAAGATTTTTTTGAGTAATGTGTGTAATAATGGGTCCAGGATGGGGTCAACAATTTTTATACTTTGTGAGACAAGGATGTCATTTTGGGTGGGAGGGGGGGGTACCCCACTTTAAGGTTTGTATTTAAACGGAGGCAGCCTGTTTTAAGTACATTAGGAAGAAGTTGCAGCCGGGAACTAACAGGACTCTTCTGATGGAGAAGAGGGATAGTGAAAACAGGAGTGTTTATTTGTGAGCGGGGGAGATGGAGAGGAAGATGAGGGCATTTTGGCTTGACCATCTAATCTAGACACACAGTAGCTGTAACATTCACTTCCGTTTGGCCACCATCATTAGAACGGTGGAGAAGTCCTAATTTTTTTGATTTTATTTTTTGATTTGAATAATCTTTTTGCGTTCCTTCCATTTTTATCAGACTACTGCCCCCCTCAGGACGATTGTTAGAGAATATGTTGTCTAATTGGACTCTTATCTAAATGTCAACTGTAATTGTTCCAATACTGTGTTTAGCTTCACTGATTTTCAGCTGTAATATCACCTTATATTCAGGCCGCAGAATAACGTGAGCTGCGGAAAAGAACATTTTCAACTACACCATTTTGAGTTCCCTTTTTCTGTAATTTTTCACACGTGCACAGCTTTTAACAAGTGAGGTTGTTTGTCTCAGCAGTTCAGTCCTGATTTAATTGGAGAAAATAATTAAAAGAATGATGTGGAGAGGCAAACATTGGTCTTTAATAGAGGATTTTTATCGTCCTTACCAAAAGGCCTTAATGTTATTACATGTCAATTTGCTAAATAAATAAATTTGGCTTCCCCCTCGACCAATGATGTCGGTACGTTAATAAATGTCACCAGCTTGTCCTTCAGCCTTGCATCACTAGTTTTCATCTATCCTCGTTTCCCAGCAGATTTGGGGTGTAAGATGTGTTGGATCCGGTTGTTTTTATGTGCAACGTCTCGCCTCTTTAATAAGACCAAATAAACACATGACTTGTATCCTTGACTCATGATGTACCGCAAGGTGAAACCAAAACCACACAACGTCTCTCCGTTCGGTCAACTTCCAGCATGATTTGTATAGAGGACAAACTAGATAATTTGATTGCGGATGGCTCGTCCACATTATATACTTAAGATGAATACTGTAATAGCTTGTTTGAGACATTTGGGCTCTCAAGAGATGAGTTTATAAATAACAGCCTACATACAAAGTTTCGGTATCGTATACCTTACTAAATTTCAACAAACTGAATTTCACATTTTAGTGTTTCGCTTTCTTGATTTTCTTATGTTGGTGAATTTTTACTAAATCTAAGAGTCTGTTACAGTCCGCTTTTCTCTCATCTCCCTCATCCTCTGCCCTAAAATCTGAAGACCACATGCTCACACTGTGCAGCCTGAGACTGCTTTTTGGGGGGTGCTGAAGAAAAGATTGTGTCAGTAATAACTTATGAGATGTTAGTCCTTACTTTCTGAAATCTGCTTTCTCAGTGTCTGTCATTTAATTTCTTTTCCCCTCTGGAAAAAAAAGAAGTGATTTCTTCAATGATTTAAAATCCTAAAACCCACATCTAGTTTATGAAAAACAAAAAACGGTCATTCATTTGTCCAATTTGTTTTCAAATGTTGATTAAAAACTGAATTTACATGATTTCTTTGTTCTTTATGCTTCTTCTCTTATGCACGCAGCATCCACGGACCAGGCTGCAGCACACTTTTATTCAACCAGTGAGTGATGACATTCATAGTTAATAATGCAGATTGTGCAGACGAGCCATGTCCAGATAGTTCCCATCAGTTGATGGAATAATTGATCAAGTCCTGTGCGTAGTGATAATGTCCAAACGATGGAGCCATTTCACGGTCACAAAAAGTACCCCATTAGCTTTAAAATGTCATCTATATATTACTTCCACTGCAACATAGTATGGATGATTATGTTTTTCAAATCCTGTCTTTTTGCTTTTATAATTCAGTGTTCCTATATCCAGACAATTACGGAAGTTAAGTAGAGAGTTCGACTTAAGTAATTCGCTACCTGGGAAAAAATATTTGTTTTCTAAAATATAAAATTCTGTGATTCAATTGATGTTATTCAATTTAATGGATACGTTGTTGAAGGCCCATTTGAAGGACTACAATTTAACATTAGTTTACTTGGGAGGAAAGTGCTATATAATTATTGTATAAAATACACATTGAATGTTTCAAGGCTACTGAAGAGTCGTAGTCAAATGATCCCACATCAGTCTCTAAAAGTCTTGAGTTTACAAACAGTAGGATTGGTCAGTGGAATTCAATGACATGCACATTTTCATAGCATTGTGATGTTAATTATTTAGTTTTCATATGAAGCATAAACAACACTTACAGCCACAAAGGGTTCAGAGTAGAAAACATAGATGTAAAAGAGGTAAATACAGTATGTGAGCATATTTACATATTTCCTGACCCGAGTATTCCATGAGTGCCTCGCGGTCCTCGCTCAGGACACGATGTTTACGTTTCCACTGCAGTGAAGTGCCTTTAGCTCACAGAATTAAATGGAATTAAGGCTTTCAGTTTGGGATTCACAAACCTCCGGAGCTGTCCGCACTGTAAACATGTATTTGAAGGACATAATATGAACACAATATTGAACAATATATAAGCAAACATGGTTTGAAATTGGATGTGATCCTCATTATCTTCAACTTGGTTTAATTCAGTTAATTGAAACAAATTCCGTAATCTGAATTACTTGATAAAGCCCTCATCTCTCGTCATGATGATCAGATGAGGGCTCGTCAGACAACGAACAAATGGCTTTAAAACTCGCCCTGAATATATTGGAATATGTCTCTGCTAACTGTGGGAGTTGATCATTTGCTAATTAAATACTTGGCTCTACCTCACTGAAATAGGAGAGGGGGGGGCACCGGAAGAAAATATTGTACATTTTAGTTATATAATAAGCATATAAAAAGTATGAAGAAACCGTTGCGCTCTTATTCTAGAAGCGGTGGAATGTAACTGAGTACGGGTAGACTACTCAAGTACTGCAGTACAACGTCAAAGTACTTGTCTTTCATTTCAGTATTTCCATTTGATAACTTTATACCTTGAGTACACTACATCTCAGAGGAAAATATTGTACTTTTAACTTCACTGCATTTATTTGACAATATTGGTTACTAGCTAGGCTGCTTTGCAGATTCAGATTCTTAATCCAAAATATGAATCAAATAATAAGCTATGATGTATTATTAAATGGTAAATTGTCAAATTATTAAGTATATGAAGTACTTAAAATGTGTTCCACCTTTACCAGCTGCAACATTAACGCCCATTAATGCATCAAGATTTATAATCCGATAACATACGCGACTATAATATTTGTATTTTAAATGGGCCATTATGCATAATGAGTACTTTTACTTTGGTACTTCAATATGTTCTAATGCTGACTATTTGAATGCAGGACTTACACTGTGCAGAAGCATAAAGTAGTAAAAACATGAATAATGATAAGATTGGAAAAAGAGTCCCACTCACAAAGCATGGGAAACGAGATGGGCTCCATCTTTTAAGATGGGTTGCGCACTGTGGACGGTTCTCCCCGGAAACAGGGGGCTCCGTCTCCCCCTCCAGGACGAGAGGGGGCAGCGAGCACTAAGCTGGAGGAAGTCCAGGTGTGCTGCACAGCTGGCACGACCTGAGCTGTGAGCCCGTTGCCCTCCACGAGCTAAGATAGAATCGGTCCTGTGCACGACTGGAGGAAATGTGCTGGTGGGGGTCAGCAAGCCCCCCCCTGTTGAGAGGTGGAACAATACTTCCGGTTCATTTTGAAAACAAATAGACTATCTCTGTAATTATTGTGAAACACTGCATGTCATATCATATGCGATCACATTGAAATATTTTAACATCGTTAAACTCAGATCTTATTTCCCTCATCAAACCAAAAAAACATTAAAAAAACAACGACTTTGAGACGAGAGAAGTGCAAAAACGCTTTACACGTTTCCACGTTTTTAAGACTCCTTCCTGCAGCAATCGATTGCAACCTGTCTGCAGATGAGAAATCATTTGAAAACATACTGAGCAGCCTGAAATAAGTGTTTCCATTTCAATTCCTTTCAAATGAGCAAACCCATGCTGCGTCTATTTATTTGTCGTGAATAAAGGTTAATTGGGAAAACTAAAGTAAATTAGTTCTTGTAATAAGACAGTTAATGATTATATCCGTTAATGATTTGTTGGGTGTAGGCTTACTCACAGTGAGATGCACTTCTTAACTAGATAGCCAAGTTACCATCTTCCCAAATAACTCACGAACAGAAGTTGAGTTTTAATCAGTTATAAGAGTCCGAACTCACACACCCTTTCTCTCCTCTGATTAAAGTTATATTTTACTTAAAGTCATACACAACATATTTAAAGTAGACATTAATCTCTGTGTTATTTATTTTATATCCAATGTCAACAGTTTTTTTTTTTTTTAAATATCAATTTAGTTGAGCCGATCAATAAGCTTCTTTTGGGCTTCTTTTGGTTTCCCTGTAATCTCTTGATGTGAAGATCAATGAAACTGGCTGCTGGCTGTGTCAAAATGAAGTATTTGTTTCTGGTCTTTCCCTCTTTATTGACATCAGTCCACATGAGTACACAGTCGGGGTCAGCAGCAGTACATGTCAGCTGCTGTGGTCCACTTGGAAGTGTCACTGTAAAAGTTACAGGACAGCAACAAATCTCCGACATGAACCCATGTGCTGTGTCAGCTCTCTGCTGCCCATCTCCATCTGCATCGCTACACCCCGCTGCACACAACCAAGCAGCAGGGCCACCGATGCAACACTCTCGACGCTGTTGTTCCCAGAGGGCACAGAGAAAGCAGCAGCTCTCCCGGCCAACAGAAGCCATTTCCACCAGAGGAAGCATGTAAAACAGACCATGCCTCTCTTATATGTCAGGACACTGTGGTTGCCTAACATAAGACCTATTAAATGTGAGAAGGAGCCCTGCCTAGGCCTGATGCTGCAGTGAAGGTTGCAATGACATCTCCCTCTAGTGGTGAGTGTAACACTCTGGTGATGATCATTGTCATTCTGGGCAATGCCTCCCCATCGATCCTCATTCAGAAAGATAGAACACTGCAGCAGTGGGCGAGTGCTCCGCTGCAGGAGGATGGAGTCAGTACTGTGTGTACATACGGCACTTTGCACTCAGTGTACGGGAGGCAAAAGAATTCAAACGTTCCACGGAAAAGGACTTTGACGTAGGAATAACTCTCAAAACACTGGCACAGAGAGATTTGTTTTTAGACAATAACAAAGTCACAATAGGAAAAAGCACGGGTGTAGATAAGAAAATGACTAATGGCCTATTTCAATTGAGCTGAATTTGTTTTGGGGTCCTGGCCTCGTGAATGTTGGCTCACCGTCACACTGGGACACATGAACAGAACTGAGCCAATGATGATGTTGTACAGATTACAGAAACACCTCATATTCTATTTATATTTTTTATTGTCAAAAACCCATGAAGACCAAAGGCGAGAGTGTGTCCTTACGTTCCTTACGTTCTTACTTTCCCAGACCGTCTGACCCAACAAGGTGAATCTTTAAATACAGGTCACAAATATATACTTATATTTAAAATAAATAAATAAAGCATCGACTTAAACCGCTGGGTGATGTAGTTCTTAACAAACATCATTACTCCATTCAAAATTAAGTAAATATCGTGTATTTCGGGGACTATTTTCAGCTGCCAATTTGGTGCACCGGCTTGTATTAAGGACACAAGAATCGTACGCGTGGGATTGACTGAAAGTAAACTACAGCGCCCATGTCATCCTGTGTGGCTTCAAGATGCATGATTGATTTTGGACAACAATACAGAGTTGATCAATTCATTGTTTGGGTCTTTTTATGGCTTCATGGATTTGTCGACACTAAGAATAATACAAGCTAGAGAAGAGCAAGACATAAGACACATAATGCTTTAATTGGTCAAACGTTCTCAACACTCAACGTAATGCAGCTGCGATGTGCATATGTGTGGTCAGTGTGCGCATGTTTAGTGTGTCCGAGCGTAAACCAGTACCGCTGACAGGGCTGCTTGAGTGATGTGGAGACAAGATTATTCACATCAGCATACTGTAGATTATTGATGGCCTCGGACCGCCTGTAGACACGTTCTATCAATCTCACATGATGGAGGGGCAGAGTTAGGCCGCACAATGAAAAGTCATTTTAAGGAACAGACACACATATGTAGGCATAAAACAGATAGCTATAGTCTAGATGAATCCATTCATCCTGGCTGTCATGTCCCCAACATGTTTCTTTCTCCCTGTGGAAGTCCATTTGCAAATGGCACGGTGGCTTTTTCAACAATCCCTCCTAAAGAGGAGCAGGAACTTGACCGTTTTGGACATTGTAGGTGTTTATTTGACCTGTCACAGCCTACAGCCTGATTCTCTCCTGTTCTGTCTGTGTCCCTGACTCACTCTCAGTTTGCATCACCCCCCCTTCCTACCCTCCCTGAGTGTGGCTGGCCGCTGGCGTTGGCCTGCCTCTCGCTGTGCCACGTATGTAACCTAAACTATGGAGGAGCAAAGCAGGCTGGGCCACGAGTAAAGCTTTCCACAACACCAGACTGAATCTCTGACACCTCTGGATCTTGTTCAGCGAGGAATGAAATGGAGCTGCACATTGATTTGATTTTCTCAACCATTTGATTTTGAGGCTGTGTAGTCCATACACAGTAGGTGTTGTTCTTACTTTTGTATCGACCTTTAACCTCCTTTCCCCATCTTTTTGTTTTGACTTGCACTTATTTTTTTCCTTCCCGCGTCTCCGTTTGCTTTTCACTCTCGGTCTCCGTGTCAGATTTGCACTTATACCTCACAGTACATTGTGTTGCTGTAAAACGCAATCCTGGCCCCTCTCATATAAACACAGGCTCCTCCTTCACCCTTACTTAATGTCATTAACAGGTGGGCTGTCTAAAATAGACACACGCGCGTGTGCACACACACACGCACGCACACGCACACGCACACACACACACACACACACACACACACACACACACACACACACACACACACACACACACACACACACACACACACACACATGCACGCACACACGCACACACACACACACACACACACACACAAAGCAAGGCTATCACAGACACAGACATGTTTTTAATCATGCTGTTGTCATGTTGTCACCTGGCAGCACCTCTGCTTATTGACTTAATATTCAAACATGTGGGAACAGGGGGCTGTTGAGATTGAGGGGAAAGCAGCAGTGCAAAAAAAAAGAAAAGAAAAGTAATCATCAACAGTGTTAACCAACCAGGCTGCAGCCCCCTCCCCTGTTACACTCACTTTCCATAACCCTCATGTACCTCCCTCTCCCTCTCCCTCTCACTAACTCTCCCATCAACACTCGCCCCCTCTATTAAGTTTAAAGCAGCTCTTCCTTCCTTCTGAACAACTCACCAAACAGGTCAGATTTACTCTTCTTCTCACTGAGCTAGTTGTTGCTTTATTATGCCCACATGTCACACGGGTGTCTGTGTCTGTCTTTGGTGAAATGGTTAAGAGAGATCCTCATTTTCCTCCCGTAAAACGCCCGTCTGTGTACAAGCTTATCGTCTGCTCAGCTGCTGCAGAATTTAAGTCAGTCCATTATAGTTTTGGTGAGACACACGTTTATACACAGCTTAGGATAATGATGAAGTGTTCTGTGTTATCCCATCCGGTAAAGGAGCCTGATGTGCTCTGACCCCTCTGATCATCATGTGGTTAATATAGATGTAATGTGATAAATGTGTGTAACTCTATGAATACTAACTTGGCCGTCAGCAGCTGCAGTCTTGATATTTAAACGCATGGCTGCTATTATAAACAAGTCATAATGCTTAGCTCTTAATATTAAATGATTATTTTTCCTTTACAGTGCTTACTGTGAATTAGGATCGGGTGGTAAATTGATATTACATTACATTACGTATCATTTTTCGCTGACGCTTTTATCCAAAGCGACTTACAATAAGTTTATCAACTTTTGGCAAAGTAATATCACAATGATTAATCTTACGTGGCTCGTTGTTCTGCAAATTTCTGTTCTCCAAATTAATGTCTCCAAGCGAATTGGAGGCCTGTATGAGGATGTTGGGAATATCCTGCAACACTCTAAATATACATACAGCGTACTGCTTGTTATATTTATATACTGCACACAAAATAATTGCACTTAGTGGCTTCATGTGGTGCATCGCCAACGAAAAGTGTCTGAATTAAGTGATCCACCAACTGTGTGTGGCCAGGCCTCTGGCCTCCACTATGTGACCTGGTGGACTGCACAGCCAAGTTAATTACTGCAGCCCCCTGTCTGTCAGAGAGTTCAGCCATGAATTATCACCTCTCATGCACCCTGTGCAGAGCAGCGACACCGTTGTGCCCTGTCACTCACGTTGTTTAAACGGCTCCAAAGGCCCCTTGCTCACAGTTTGGAATAGCAGAAACAACTCCATAAGCCATAAGCCTGGACCCACTTACAGTGAATACGACACACACACACACACACACACACACACACACACACACACACACACACACACACACACACACACACACACACACACACACACACACACACACACACACACACACACACACACACACACACACACACACACACACACACACACACACACACACACGCACGCACTCTCGTAAAAACAGACATGGCTTCAGATTCCAAGTGTTTGCTGGTACACGTAATGCAGGATGGGACGTATTTGTGGCAACCCATTACCCCCTCAGATCAAAGGGGATCTGTGTCTAAGCCAGAGATAGCGTATACCTGTTCGGGGAAGAGCTCTGTTGTCAAGATGGGTGGCCCAGTCTGGCGCTGTGGTGTTATCTCTCACCTTGAACCCACTCCACCCGACGTCACCGGCTCATCCAGCCCAATTGTTTCATTCATCTGCCTTTCAGGGAGACGCCATATGGCTTATCTATTGTTGGCTGAGAGCATGTCATATGGCTTTTAGGAAGGGAATACTGTAGATGCTGATAAAGCTTTTGGAAATTAAATATTACGCTGGCGATGAAAGGATTTTGCTCTTGTGAAGCATATGCTGGCTGCTCTTTCATCTTTCTGTTTCATCTCTCAATTTCAGGGGACTGGACAGAAAAAAAGACACTGGCTCTCCTGGTCCTTGCCTCCGTCTCCTCCCATTTCATAATTTCCTTACTTCATTTTTGTTTACTGTTTTTAAAACAAGACTTTTTCACACACCTCTCCCCATTCACTTCCTACTGAACCACCCTTCCATCTTTGCATCTAATATTTGCTCCTGTAACATTTAGTCTAAGTGCCTTGTTCTTTCCTCTGGTCTACCTCAAGCTTGGCCTTGAGATCAGTATGTGGTCCAACTTCTTCATACAGCAGGATGAGGATGGTCGTATCGGGGTGGCAGGGGCTGTCCAAGGTGGGGGTTTAGCTGGGATAAAAGGTGGAAGGGGACAGAGGAGGACCCAGAAGATGAGTGACAGCCAGGAGGGAAAGATCAAGCTGGCCTTCTTTGTGTC
Organism: Cyclopterus lumpus; assembly: GCF_009769545.1. Lineage (NCBI taxonomy): Eukaryota > Metazoa > Chordata > Actinopteri > Perciformes > Cyclopteridae > Cyclopterus > Cyclopterus lumpus. Next base: position 11,877,860 of record NC_046981.1, on the reverse strand, counting down.
TATCATTGGAGTGACCCTGACAGTGTTGGGCATGGGGACAGAGTTTTGGGTGGAGCTGGCTCAACCAAAGAATTTCAGCGGCAACCAGACATGCCAGATGGCCCATTACGGCCTGTGGAAGGGCTGCGTCCGCACCCTATGGGTGTCCGACATAGACCCAGAAAGGACGAGCTGTGGCCCTGCTGAACTACCTGGAGGTGAGACCTCTGACTGGAGTGTTTGGGTGTCCAAGTGAGTCTGTGTTCTACACTGTCTGTCTAAAAGGTGAGCAGGTGAGGTTTCTGGAGGGCCTATGTCTGTTTTGTTTCTCCAACTGTCTGCTCATGTATGCTTCTCTAGCAAACTGAATTGCCCGGCCATGCGAGTCTACCTTTAGGCTGCCTCCATGTTACAGTACGTGCCTCAGTACGAACGTGAATTAATAGAAAAGGGTCAAACGACATTTCTGAGAGGTAGCAAGAAAAAAAAAAGCGTGGAATTTTAATTGACAGGATATTTCTTTGCCATCACCACTGATGTGAAAACAGAGGGAGCAGGCATAACTAATATAATGTATACCCTCTGGGAATACGCTTACATCTGTAGGTCTTTTATCTGAGCCCATAACGGACTGGGGAAAACTATGCCAACACTTAATTTTAAAAAACAAAAAATTCATCGCCAAAAGAGTAACATAGTGATGATTGTTGATACACATTTCACGTAATTTCCCCATGTATGTATGTAAGTATGTATGTATGTATGTATGTATGTATATATATATATATATATATATATATATATATATATATATATATGTGTGTGTATGCACATCCCCTGTATCCTTGTGAAGGGATGTGCAGTAGAGAGGATAGTTGTGTATGTGAAGCTGCCTGCATACATATGTATCTAGGTCATTGTACAGATAATGTGCAAATTGAATCATTAAAGAAATACAATGTGCAGAACCAGAGAACCAGAGGACCACAGTAAAGCTATTTTCAATTATAATGCTATTGTAACAACACAATGCAGCAGGCAGGTACTTGTAGCATTATACAATATAATCTTTGTGATTCATAACATTGTCAGTGTAATGGAGCATCGATTTCAAGTTTTTCCCTTGACTGGGTACCTAATCATCTCCTGTTGTACACACAGTACAAACAGCCATGTTTAGAGTTGTGACAGCTCCTTTCTAAAAACACTTTATTCAACTTGACCACGGTTAGGTTCTCCAGAGGCCAGTGATTATCTCCACAATGACCTACTTCTGTCTGAAAAGTGGTTCTGGAGACTGAGAGGCAGGTATTGGTAGACATTAGATAGAGATAGGCAAAGCAGGCTTCAAAGGTTCTGCTCTTGGAATAATCAGGATCAGATATCAGAGTTCTGAAGAAAAAATAAATAAATAAGAAAATCTCCTCATCCAGCAGAGTATTTATGTATATCACATATATACATAAATACTCTTCGCATGCATCACGTTGAATGATGTGTCACAACAGTGTTTTTCTATTCAGATTCAGGGCTAATTCATCTTACCCATCAATATGTATTGCATCACTGGCTACTAGCATATATATATATATATATATATATATATATATATATATATATATATATATATATATATATATATATATATATATATGTATGTGTGCTTCTGAGATGTGCTTTTGGTGCGTGAGAGCAGTCAGTATGCTTCTGACAATTTTTCTCACACTGTTGGCCCACGCCACCCGGCCCAGATGGCCGTGGGCACGTCATGTTTGGAGGAAAACAACTGTTTTTGCCATCTCTGCTTCTCCGTTTCACATCGCTGTTCACATGCCTTTGGCTCTCGTCCCGAGAAAAGTGCGGCCCCGCCGATGCTGTGCCTGTCATCTCAAGACCGGCTATCCATCTCCGCTGTCTGCTGGAGAGGGACATGACAGCTCAAAAATTATAACCTCGGCAGGGGAAGCAAGAGCAAACTGCAGTTGACTGTGATAGCATAACGTGTTAATAATCAGTAAGCTAATAAATGCTGTGTCTGCTTCAGTAAAAATATGACACAAACATATTTGTGTGTGAAATAAACGTGTGACTGTGTGTGTGTGTGTGTGTGTGTGTGTGTGTGTGTGGTCATCTTGGACCACATAATATTTAGTTGGTGAAAGTCATCACTATGCGCTTGTGAAGCCAAGTGGAATCTGACTACTTCACAGTTTTTGTCTAAATATAGAGAGGGGGAAACGAAGAAGAGGGACAGACAGGGACTGAGGAAGAGTGTATGTCTAATGCAGTATTAACCAACCCCTCTGTGTTTCCTCCCCCTCTTGACATCTCCTGCTCACCTCCTTCTCCATCTGTGGCTCCCCTCTATTTTCCCCTTTACTCACCACCCATCCATCTGCCCCCCTCACTCTTCCTTTCCCCCGCTATTCTCATCCTTTGAGCCTCTATCCATATTTCCTGCATCCCCTTCATCATTTGCTCATCCCACATATCCCCTTCCCCTCAGTCCTTATTATTGTAGAGCCACGCCTCCCCCATGTCTATCCTCCATCTGCCCCTTCTCTCTGTCTACCTCTCTTTTTCCCCGCTGCCAACCACAAATTGTGCTGTCTTTCACTCTCTCTGGCCGGCCGCACCACATGTGCAGTGCTGGGCAGTGTGTGCACGTGTGTGTGTGTGTGTGTGTGTGTGTGCGTGCGTGACTGTGTGTGTGGCGGCATGCGTCTCTGTGTATTGCAGCTAATACTCGACACTTGGATATAAATAGGAATGATGCCTGGAAGGACAGAGTGCATGGATGCATAGGAGGCACATAACAGAAGACCAGCAGCTATCCATAGGAGTGTGTGTGTGTGTGTGTGTGTGTGTGTGTGTCTGTGTGTTGGTGATCTCTTTGTGTGATACTTTTATTTACCCACAGAAACCAACTGCACCTACTTCAAATTCTTCACCTCTGGGGAGAATGCAGTCATATTCAAGAAGACAACTAACAAGAGTGAGACATTTTAATTCCTTACACATGCCGATGCACACCAACAGTTGCATTGCAGCGGGTATCAATAAAGACTTCTTCTAGGGTGCTCAGAGGACCACGCTGTTGGTTTTTGCACGTTTCAACCCATTAACTTCTGCTGCCACCCATTTTGCAAAGCAAGCCATACGCCCTCATACTGATTGATGTGTTTACCTTACTGTCCGGGCAGCCAGTTGGCTTTAGTGCAGTTTGAAGATCAGCTGAGACATGATGCTTACATCATATTGAGCATCAAGTCAACTTTAGCTTTTTGAGCAGGGACTGTTTTGATGCACTCAAGGAAGCCGAGACATTTATTATATAAGAGCTGTGAGATCAAATTGCAATCAGATGGTGCATTGTTTGCGTAAACCCAGAAGATACATAACCCAACCATGTGGATTACGGGACGAAGTTATTAGTCATACTAACAGCGTTAGGGTGGCAATGTCCATTTTTTGGTTGGTCCATCACTTTGGTCAACACATCCACTCGATGGATTGCCTTGAAATATTTAGCTTCCTACATGATGTACCCTGATGACTTTTGATATGAACTGACTCCTCCTCTTTTCACCATGAGGTTGACATGCGGTTGAGGGAAATATCTTTTAACTATTGGAAGGTTTGCTAAGAAATGTCCCCCTTAAGAAGAATTTGTTTGATATAAAAATCAATACTTAGATGTGTGACCAAATTCCTGCAAAAATTGACATTCCCGTAATTACTTGGTATTTTGTTCTAATGTTTTCATGCTAACATGCAAACTCAGAGTCAGTTGGTATGAAACACAATGTGTCCTTTCATAAAGAGATTGGGGTAAAGGGGATGTTGTCAAACTCAAACTAAAGATTCTAAAGAAGGGGTCTTTGGCCTTCAGCCATCTCCCAAGACGTGGTTAGAGAGAGAGAGAGAGTCTTTTGATTACCTTCTGTTCAATGCTGCCTGTCTCCAGTGGTTCATAAGATCCTCCTGGTCTTCTGCAGTCGGTCTGCCTGCTCTGATTACCTGATGGGCTGCAGGTGTGACCGATGCCGCGCGCTTCGTGGCTGCAGCACCTGAACCGGATGCAGCGCTCCCTCTCTCACCTCCACCTGTGCTGGATCTGCTTGGCTTTTCCCCCTGGTGTGCCACAACATATGTAACCTTTGTCATTGTGAGCATGTTAGCGTGTGTGTGTGTGTGTGTGTGTGTGTGTGTGTGTGTGTGTGTGCCTAATACAGCCTCACAGAGCCACTAGCATGACGTTAGACTCTTCAGTCTGGTTTGTTTAGTGGCTGCTGTTTGGCAGCCGGCTCGTAAGATGCCAGGAAAGAACCCGACTCATCAAAATAGTCGGTGGTGCCAACTACATTAACAAAATGTGTTTGGTGATAATTGTTAAGTCTCTGCAGATTCATTCCAAAATCTTATGGGCGCACACTTGCATCAATCAATTGCTGCCATGGATGATAAGAGAAACAAAATAAAATATGAATCAATCTAAAAACTGTAAAATGCAGCTGGGCAAAAACAAAAAAGCGGTCTTTTTGTGTTGCTTTCATTTTGATCTATCTTACGTGCTTTTTGGCATCTTCTTCCCCCCAATAGCAAAACACAAGATGGAATCTGCTGTGTTTAATAATAATAATAATAATAATAATAATAATATAAGTGTGGCAGAGTGTCAAAAAACACAAAAACGGGACTAGCACTGTTGCTTTTTGGGTTGCACCTGTTCAGCTTTGCAATGCCAAGTCGTTTCATAATCAAGGCTAATCTATAAGCCAAGGAGAATCGCACTTTGTGAGGCAAGATAATATTTCTCTGCCTTCTTTTCTAAATATCTTGCACCGCATTAACACATTCTGGCATATAGTTATAGACACTAATCCCTCTTTTAATTTATTTCCGTCTCTCCTTCACAGAGCTCAATCTAGCAGCAGCTATCTTGGCCCTTTTGAGTCTGACCATGATGGTAATGGGCTCCATCTGTATCGCCATGTCCCTCAGCAAAGGAGTACCCTTCTTTCTCAAGCCAGCCTCCTTCTGTTTCATCCTATCAGGTGGGCCCTCACTATGCTATGTTAACTTCTACATTCAAGTGGGGCAATATCCCTAACTGACTGATATTTGGTATTTATGAACAGTTGTTTGTGAATGTTACCGAGGTATCTTCTAATGTGATCTCTGTGTGCAGGTGTACTGGTCCTTCTCTCCATCCTGATATTCCACCAGTCTGTGCTGTCCTTGCTGTCCAGTGACCACTCCATACCTCTACACCATGAGCTCTCATGGTCTGTGGCCTGTGTGGGCTCGGCGGGAGCCATCCTTATTTTTGGTGGATTCCTCTTCATTATCATCTCCCTTCCTTTCAGCCCCTGGCAGAAATGCTTGCCACACAATAATAGCACCACCTAGCACTTGAATAGCAATAACATATACAAACAGTATTCTTGATTTCTTGTTTGAGAGCAAGTGGAAACGTATGTTTCTGAAGTGACTTTACTTGCTCTTGACATTTAATTTGTCGGAGAAGTCACACTTGAGTCTTAATAAAATGTATGAGGAGGTATGAGGAGTCAGCAACACATTAGAAAGAGAATGTGCAAAACATATTTCTGTGTTTTTTAGTAGAAAATAGATGGAGGGAGCCACAGAGCTACTGCTGACTGTCTAATGTTTAGCTCTGAATTGTGTTTACGTATACAAGTGTCACAAATAGGCGTGTTAGCCTGCCTATAGCTGTACATCCACACATAGTCTTTCTGCTAGCATCACAAGAGGAAATTGTGAAAAAATTCTCCGACACTTATCTATTTTAAAACGTCAAACGTAATATGGAAGGCTGTTTCTGCCAAACATTTGTTTTTAAACATGAACAGTTACCAACAAGTCCTCTACATTAAACAACAAGAACATGTATGTTTTATCCAAATCGATTTGGGAGCGTTTTGAAGCCAAAGTCAAGCCATAATTTGTTGTGAATGCGTGGACAGTTAGAGACAGTTATGGACAGTTAAGTGGTCCAGAGCAATCTACTGCACATGTGTGTCCCCTGAGCGGACCCTATGAACAGAACTACTAAGTGTCCACAGCGGTCCATGTAAGATTCTTTATCTGTCTTTTTAAACTATTACACATTAATCTGTTTTATGGTGCAACAATGTTGTTGTTAAGGTTTGGTCTGACCCCTATGTCTTGTTGGGGTACTGATGCTGTCATTCTTCTTTAGAGGACAGTCATAATAAAAAAATCTGAGATTGTAAATCAAAAGTTTGACAAAGTCAAATGATGAATATTAAGTATGACATTTTTACTTATCATCCCATAATTATGACCTTTTTTACATGCTTAACTTTTCATACTTTTTTACAGGTGGAAATGGGCTTCCACAGTTTAAAAGTCCCAAAGCGTCATCAGAGCGTATATCAGCATAGCAACATATGCTATGTTTATGATAACGCTAACAATCAGTATGGAGGAGTTACTTGTCATATGTATATAAAAGGCCATGAGTATCCTCAATATTAGACATAACTACTATGAATCTTTTTAACCATTAATATTTGATTAACATAATTTCATCATTCATTTCATTATTTATTACTTACGTGTGTTTTGCAACTATTGGGTGAATGCTGCTTCAGTATGAATGCATGTTGAATGAAATCAACAGTGAGAAGTGATTAAAATACCATTTTGTATATCAGAGAACTGTATGGACTCACTTTATAAGCTCAACCTTGTACATAAACTGAATGACTGTGTTTATATTGTATGAATGGCCCCTGTATCTCCAATGACATTTGCAATATGTATGCATTAAATACACTTTAGTTTTGTCATACGATGCTCACCTTGTCTCTCTACCAGGAAATGCAATTTTACAAAAATATATGCTCATTTCTACTCATATATATGTACAGTATGTGGCACCAGTTTTTGCTCATCATTAAAGTGATTTGACATGAAATAATTGCCTCCCGTTTGTTGCTGACATCTCAAACGTGACATTCACCCATTTCACCTCTTCCCAGTGTGACTCCTAACCTCTTTGCCAAAGATACACCTCTCCCAAACCCGCTTCTCTATATTTAGGCCGGAGCTCATCGTAATGCATTTCACTGCAGAGGTTGGGAAACCTTATCCTTGAATTTCAACTATGTAACCCCCCCCCCCCCTTCTATCCTACCCTCGTAGCTCTGTGCCCCCTCCTAGTCCAACCCTGACCTCAGTGCGTCACTTTCCCTGTTGTCTCCAGGCGAGCCCGCTGGTCACTATACTCCTCCACCCATACCTCCAACTAACCCTTCTGTCCCTGCACACACACACACAAGGACAAGGGAACCATCAGATCAGAAATGTCCCAATAACTACTCTAGCACCTGGCCTGCTGGGGAATGAGTGGCACCTGAGAGGCTTTTAACTCTCAGTGGGCAGAAACCGAATCCTAATGACACACTATCCTGGTTGTATATATAGCTGTTAATAGTTCCACTGAGACGGTGTGACATGTGGTACACAGCCACTACGGTAGCTGCATGTTTTTACATCGAAATGGTGCTTCCTGTATGTAAAAATATGAATGTCCATATATCTTAAGCTGGACAAGGAAGGAAGCCTGTGTGGTAGGAGACGTTGGCAGCCTCTCATCCTTCCTCCTTTAATCTCAGCTGCATCACAGTGACTAAAACTGGACTGTAGGTATGATTATAGCAGGGGAAGGCACTCCAGATAACAAGTCCTCAGGCTCCAGGAGCTCTAGGAATCTCAGCCCTCAGAAGTATTATCTCTTGTGTCTGAAGATTCCCACTTTCCTCCCGAACAGTGATCAACCCTCTGAGGTCAAAAGCTGCCCAGCGGACCTGATGGGAGCAAAGCAGAACGTCACAGTATTATATAATTGTTCATTCAAAAACATGCATGAGGTACCAGATGGGACCAGGAGGGAAAAAAATGATTTGTTCAGGTAGAGCGGTGGGCACAGAAAAGTATACTGATTAAGTTTTTCATTATCCTATTTAATAAATACTGCCCATCTGGCGCTGCCCATATATTTGCAAATATTATGAGTCTCATGTCTGACAGCGAAGGTCGAAGTCTTTTTAGGATCACAGCACACCAAAGATTAGCTGGAAGACCTTGAGCCTGAGTAACTACTAAGAGCAATGTGTGCTTACTAATGCAGAACAATGTGTGTGTGTGTGTGTGTGTGTGTGTGTGTGTGTGCGTGCGTGCGTGCGTGCAATATAGCTCAGTCGTAGGAAGTAACTAATGTACTTTTCAGTTAAGGATTTTACACAAACAAAGCACAATTTATAATATATGATGCATTTTTATAGAGTAAAAACTATGTCAGTTAATGCATTAATAAAAATGATTTGATACATTAATATATTCAGTTGCTTATACTTCTTTAATTTTACTTAAAGATCCCCTGCAGACATGTTTTAAGACAAATACAAATATTCCGCTAAGAAATAATTAAAATGACTTTTGATGACTTTTTCCCTCTCATTTGAAATATTGTTTATTTCAAATATTATAGACACAGTGTCTGCTACTTTACTGTAAAGTCTATTCCCAGTGTATGTGCACTGGAGGTTTCAAGTGTCCACATCACACTTGATCAAGTTGCATTTTGAACCACGATTGGCTCCCAAAGAGATGTTACAAAATATTGCTTGTACGCACACGTCTCAATCTCAGATTTAAGTTGAGCACAGAGAAATCTTCTGCAGATGAATGTGAAAAAAGACTGCTAGTGTCCAACATCACACATAAATCCTGCTGTACAGTGAAGCTCAAATATCCCAATTGCATTAAGCATTATGTTTTTGAGAGGAGGGGTTATTGCTACTTTGAATTAAAGAAACTCAAAAACGAAATTCAGAACAATTCTGTTGATCCACACGGCTCTCAACATGGCAATGGACACTTTTTCTGTCTACATAATAAATGTGAGTCTAACATCCATTCTTTCTACAGCTCTGTTTTTGGTCTCTACCAAAGGAAACATCTGTCTCTTTAGCTCTGTCTCTCCACTGTGTTCACCAGCAACCGGCTAATGAGTTTGTCTGCTGGTGCCGGGCCGTACGGTAGATTATTAGATGTTGCTATGAGAACGATAAGATCATAACTTTGATGAACAGACAGCTACATCAGCTGAAACTCACTATAAATCTGCATGAATAAAAACTATAAATAAATAAACTATGAGCAACTCCTTTCACTGTCACATTGTTTTCAAATTGTCATTAGATACATGGTAATTATGAAAATGTCCATTATAGCCGCTTTAAATAACAGGTATGAATACTTTTAGACTCTTATGCTCACAGTTATATATATATATATATATATATATATATATATATATATATATATATATATATATATATATATATATATGCTCACTCTTCAGAAGAGACCCCCCTCTTCTTTCTTTGCAGAAAAGAAACAAAAGACAGCAGTCTGTGAATATGTCTGTTATTGGTTTTTTTTATAAACTTCGTGCAATACAGTGTTTAAGTTTATCACACATTTAGATAAACCATAATCATTTGTCTAGATATATCTATTCTCAACTACATACTATTCATATTGCCCACATAAATGCTATCTGTGTGCAATTTTTATCACATTATTCTTTTTCTGAAATGAAATCAAAGAAATGAAAATGTTTAGAATCTGGAAGCGTCTGGTTTGTTTTGTTTTGTTTCTTCATTATATCATGTAGCGGCGTGTCCATGGTTTCAATCTGGATCTGCAGTCAGTCTGGAAAGTTTAGAAGAGGGGGGCGGGTGGAAGGGTGTTTACATGTGTTTACATTCTTGACATAAACAGGTCAGGAGTCAGCGCTCACAGGGAAAGCACAGTGAAAAGAATCATGTAGACTGTAGAGGTTTAAGGGGTCCTCTATGTGGCGAATCTGCTGTTGGTCATGTGATCAAAATGAGGAACACTGATCATGTGACCAAATATGGGCGGGCAGGGGAAGCAAGTATGGCAGCGCAGGGTTGGTGGATGAAACCACCCATCAGGAGTCCAGGGAGGGCACCGGGAACAAAACAGCCCAAAATGCATACCCAGTTAAAACAGTGGTCCCGAAAAACGTATCTATAGACTTTACAAATATATGTATGCGTAAATTACAATGTACATGTATCTTTTCAAAAGTTTTTTCTCTATAGTGTTTTTTTTATTTTTTTTTTCAAACCCTCTCAACCCACATATACATATTGTCTTTTTTTTGCCACTGAAAATGATGAGTTGCATGTCTCACTTTGGGACTCTTCATAGAAAAAAAATGATTAGGTTTTTTTGTTTTTCTGCTCAGGCAGTAACTTTTACCTGAATCTGTACAAATGTATTATTCTATGTCTCTTTTTTCTGCTTCCTCCAGTCAGAGGTTTCTGTTAATGCCCAAGAACAAACATCTTCAACACGACTATAGCTACAAGTACTACTGTTAACACTGATTAGAATGGAAATAAGACTAACAGAGGCCCATAGAAAACTCAGACTTATAATAACAAGGAAGTTGGTCAGTTGTCTCAGTCACTCACATTATTGTTGCATTTCTGTCAGTATCAATATTGGAAGACAATTTACAAGTAGTCAAATCTGACTTCATGTTATAAATGAAAATTATATAATATGGGGGTTAAAAAAAAAATACAGGCCCTCATTCTCCCACATATTGTGCACACTCATGCTTGACACTTTGACACAGTTACACACAGCTCACTGAGAGTCCCAGTGGCTCTGCATGGAAGAAATTCACAGTAAAAGTCGTAGAGATCTAAAATTAGAGTGAAAGTAACATGAAAATTAAAATTTTCATTCCAAACTATAGTGTTTGCAAATACGGCTAGCCTGTAATAACGCTAAGAATAATCACAACAACAATTTTACATTAACGATGATCTTGTTAATTAGCGGTAATATTGCACAAAAAAATATGTGAAACATTTTCATAATAGCCCAAGGTTAATTGTGTTTGATCATTAACAAAATAAATCATTTCTAGCACGTTAAAATATCAAAATAGTTTTATTGTGAAAGTTCATTGTTGTTGTTATTATCACTCTGTTATTACTCATCTTCTTTTTGTTCTCAGTGAGATTGAGCAGACTAAATAACAGTGAACATGGAGGGAGAGATTTAGTATTTCACCCGTCTGTCTGTCTTTTTTATCTATTTCTCGTTGAGCCACACAAACACAGCGCTCCTCTCTATCTTCCCTCTTTCATTACTACCCATCCTCCTTCTCTCCCTTTCTTCTCGCCCTCTTACACCCGCTCTCTACACAGGCGTCGTCTTCCTATTGAGGGTGTTAGAGTTGCTCTCCCTGTCCCCCTTCAGCCTGTCCAGAGTCCCCATCCCTCGCTCCCTGTCTACTGTGGACGAGGAGAAGGGTGGGGGGCCGGAGCCCACCGAGTTGGGCATCGGCGCGTTGGAGTTGGAAGAGTTGGAAGGGTTGTGGGATTTAAGCGATGGAAGTGTACCACTCATCATCACCCCCCCACCGCCTCCATCCTTTGGGAAGCAGTTGTGGAGCTGGTAGAGTGTGGCCCTGTCCACCGTTCCATACATGGGCGGCAAACCCCCCAGTTTGGGGTCACGGGACAACGTGTAGAGAGAGATGTCGCCTCCAGCCAGGGCCGTGTGGGAGCGAGAGTGGGGGTTTGGTAAGGTAGATACTGAAATGGGGCCCTGGGAAAGCAGCGCGGAGGGGGGCAGTCCGAAGTTCTTGCCCCCGCCTCCCCCTACAGGTGAGGGGTCTCGGGAGCGGGAGGGGTCGGTGGAGCGGGACGAAGAGCGGGAGCGGCGGCGGAAGCGATAGCTGGGCAGGCGGAGCATGGCGTTCGTGGTGCTCTTGAAAATGTCGGTGCGTGACCGGCAGCGCAGCTCCTTGTTCTTCTCGATGTAGATGTTAACAGCGAGCACCCCCACCATCTCGGCCATGATGAAGGAAAGACCCCCAAAGTAAAAGGACCAACCGTAGGAGTACTGCCACTTCTTATCCTCGTCCTTCTTCGGGGAGATGTCCCCCAGGGCGGCCGAGATGTACACAATCACACCAATTATGTTACTGAGGCCTGAGGGAGCACAGACATATGGTATTTACAAAAGAGATGAATACGTTTAGACAGACTAAGTTACAGTATTAGTAAACACATTCGTCATGATGATTTGTTCTTAATAGAGACAACTGCCAAGATGAAGGATGAATGTAAACACCTCTTTTAAACTCAGAATAGTCTAAACACAACCAGACACAAATAAAGCATGACAACTAATATCCACACCCACACAAGCAGTCACACACATATACGCACACATTATTATTAAGTTACCTGCAGCCACAAAGAGAATTCCTGCCCCCAGGATGATGTTTCTTTTGCTCTTATAGAAACGGCTAGCAGCGATGCAAAGCCCTCCCATCAGCAGCAGGATGGCACTGAGGATCGGGAAGATGTTGGAAGCCCTGACTACCCCTGAACAGAAGAGAAATAATGGTGAACAGCAACAACTAGAAAAGAGTGTAAATATACGTATGTATGTTGACATGAGACATCCGTCGAAAATCTGTCATTTAGATATAAAAGATAAGAGATTTCTATGACATCAGACTCTGTTTTTGATCGTATTTATGGTTCTAATTTTTTCCCAATGGATATTAGTTAACATTTAAAGGATTCAATTGGCAAAACACAAGCAGACATTTATTGTGAAGAAGCCATAGGAAACACAATGTATTTGTTGCTGACCATCATCATTCATCATCATTCATCGACCAAACAGGACACCGGTAATGTCGCAGTATTCCCGAAACAGCAGATGCTCAACGAGTGTTGACTGTAGTGTTAAAGGTGCTAAATACGAAGATTGGGAGTCTTTCTATTACCTCTCATGTGCCGGCGGCTCGCAACTAGCGGTGCAAACAGCGCTAACATTTCGCTAACATGCAAACTATGGCAACAGTGCTGACAGAGCTAACAGTGTTTACCTGAGGGGGAACCAGAGGGCGCTACGCTTCTGCAACGGCAACGTTATCTGCTGTAACGGCAGAGGGGCGGCAGTGAGCTCTAACGTGCACCAAGAGCATACGCGGCAGGTTTGGCTAGGTCAAAACTAGGAGAAGTCGGATTCTATCACACACAGCGACTTCCTTCTCTGCTCAGGAAGACGTGACTCCACCGGAACGTTACATAGCAAACAGTCGTTCGCTGCTACTTTGTGAGCCTGTGCTCAGAGTCCCGTATATTGCACCTTTAAAGTGCACTTGGCGGTAATCACGCTAGTCACCAAATCTACTGGGAATTGAACTTTTAGGATTACAACTTTAAGAAAACTGGTGCTGTTAGTAACGTAGAGTAAAACGACCACAGCTAACACAAAAAATGTTAACTGATACCGCATAACCCAGGTTTAGACAATACAAGGAGGATGCAGAATAATAGTCACTGAGAAAATAAAAATGGTTAAAGCTACTGCATTAAAAACAATACTCAGTGAGGAAATTAATTACTCAGTCCTAGACACACGATTGAATCAAGCACTTCCCATGTGGCCTTTAGTGCTTTCAGCAGGCCAACCACCCCCACACACACACACGCACGCGCACACACCCCCACGCACACACACACACACACACACACACACACACGCGCACACACCCCCACACACACACACACACACACACACGCACATTAACACTCATCTCAAGGACAACTAGGCCATGGGAGAGAAAATGCCACCTAAATGCCAGCAAAATGCCTCTCCAACATTGCAAACAGAACACACGCTTTTCTGTATGTATGCCCAGGCTCACATGTAGCGTATCATGGAGCAGAAAGATATCACTGCAGGGCACTGAGTACGAACTAGGACACTCCATCTCCCCTGACTTTATTTACACAATGTCACATGTTTATTTCTTGCAAAGGCAATCTTCTGAGGAATGAGCAATAACAAAACCAAGTTTAAAAGATAATGGCATCACATTTTACACTACTACAGTTTACACTATGTTCCTCCTCTCTCTTATTTATAACCAGTTCTCTCTCATTCATTTATCATCCATGCCGAGTAGCGCTGGTGTTGACTTACGTAGAACGTACTCTGCTCCATCATGGTCAAAGTCTGCATCTTCTGGGAAGTGGTTGATCTGAGAACACACTCCTCTCTTTACTCCTGAGATATGACAGGAGAAACAGGGGTGACCAGACACAACAAAAGACAGGAACTCATAACTGTAACCTCATGAAAAGAGAACAGCAAACAGTCTCCTGAGGAAAGAACAGATTGGCAACTCAGTCATAGCTTTGTTAGAAAATGTCTTTTTCTGAATCCAATGTGCCAGATGATAAACGTCAACATAATATTAAGAACATCACAAATTCTAAATGCAAGTTAGTAACATCACACACACGCGCGCGCACACACACACACACACACACACACACACACACACACACACGTAAATACATACAAGTATGCAGAGACACACAGGCAGACAGATAACTACCCGCATGTAGACAGACAGACGAACGGAGGGATGCTGACGCACGATGATGACAGCACACCACTGTTGCTGATGGATGGATTGTGAGAAAGATGGATGGAAGCGATGGAATGAAGAGACACAGACGGAAGGAGAGACTGACAGATGTGGGATGAGCTGGTCTCTTTCTCACAGCTCTTATATTTCCACAGGTTGCTCTGTAAAGAAACGGAGGCACGTCAGTTGAGCCACACGGATCAGCGTTATCGTTCTCAGACAAACTGTTTCAGTTATGTGCAATATCATGGACAGCCATAAACACTTACCTTCAGCTATTTGGCACTTCTCATACATATCTATGATCGTTCTGTTAATCTGTTAAAATGTTGGGCATTGTGTACAACTCAAAATTGCACCGTGTTTATTTTATATTTTATATTTGCACTCAATGTATTTGCCTTTCTTTCCAACGTTCTACTTGCTGCACAACACAAAATGTCCCTCGCGATGAAGAAAGCTCTGTCTCATCTCTTCTCATCTCTTCTTATCTTGGCGTGCTTATCTTTATCAGTCATGGGGCACTTGTACCCCAAAGGGCACTGGTTCTGCAGTTGCCAAGGGGAACGTAGCAGGATTTTGAATGGCTCAACAAATATGATGAATAAATAAGTCGAAAATATAAATAAAACAATTCACACATTGAGTCAGCTTTAACACATGAACAAAGTGTGAAAAGCTAACGAGTGTGCACAAAAGTAAAAACTGTCAGCTGCAAGTATAGGAAAATGCTTCTAGTTAGAAACGAGTCATTACAATGGTTTGATAGAATATATATTATTATTATTACTATTATAAGTAGTATGAGATACATTGTTGAAAGATACAAATGAATTGGTACATTGGTAAAGTAGATAGCTGAAAGTAACAGAAACACGACCCAGCCTCACTCAACCAAACTGACCTCAACATTAAGAGTTCATTGTATCTATTATAACAATATCCATTTTTATATAATGAATAGTATTATATAATATCTAGTTAATAATATATCAGTGAACTCATGCTGGGTGTCGATGTACCTGAGTCCAGCTGACAGAGCTGGGGGGGTTAAATATGTGCTATGAATGAGAAATCTGACAAATAAAAGAAAGTAATGACTGACAGGTAATTCAGTGCAACATCACCTTCAGTAAACCTGCAGAAGGGCAGGAGAGGAGGACAGGACACATCTCTATCTACAGCATAATGTGCCACCCACCCACAGCCATAAATCTTTTAGGTCCAGCATGTCCTGCATTTCCACTCCAGCTACACCTCACTGCATCGTTGCACTGAGAATCTTGGCTGAATACTCCACAGACATCAAGGATACTTGACCTCTAAGCCATGCCAAGATACTGTCAGCCTTACTGCACCACAATGTGAGAGAAAAGACTGAAAGAGAGGAAACTTCAAGGAGGGGAAGAGGAGGAGAAACCAGTGAAAGATTACATTTAATGTTTGGGGGAGTGAGACAGAGGGATAGCAAGTGGAGAAACTGAAAGAGTCAGGCATCGGAGGGAGTGGGTGGGGGTGCACTGCAGCAGTGCTGCAAGGGCTAGAGCGTATCTCTAATTGGCTGCTTTGCTATCAGGAAGCTTAGAGATGAGGACAAATTAGCTTTGTACAATGACCAAGCCCAGGATGGGCTGGGGATGCTTTATAAGGAGAGCCAAGAGGTTTTCCTGGAGACAGTAGTCTGCAGCAAAGGCCCAGATTGCTAACTCTCACCACCCCTTTGGCTGTAGCTGCTTCACTGTTAGCTCCACCCCGGCCTTCACTGTTGAGTGTCAGCCAGGCCGTGTAATGTATAATGAATTAGCAGCTCGCGTTGATGACCACCTGGAGTGAGAAGTCGATGGGCGTCATGGTAAACGTGGACCTTTTGTTTCAACACTTGAATTAAATTACCACAGCCTGAATCAAACACAAAGATTAATGGATTATTTGGGTACAAATGTCATGTAATTATACTGCAATTATGCAAAATTGTTTTCTTGTCACTATGGTGCGGTCTACCAAGTACAAATATAATGTGTATATGTTGATGCTAACAATGATTACTGGATAATACAGCAACGCTGCAGCTTCCCAAAAAAAAGTGTTCGAAGGTCAAGTGAAAGGCGGACACTGCTGATCCTGCTTTGCAACGCATGAAATAAAGAAATAACACCAGCGACACATGGTGACCGACAAACACTATGATTACACTTAAAAGCTTTGACATAGCCAAGAGATTTTCATTGCACCGTAATGAGATAGTTCAGTTGGATCCATCACTACCTCCAGTGTGCCACCCATCACAGCAGAGGCAAAAAGACACACATACACAAATATCAACACGAAAGTCTGTCAATTGAAATTATTCTGCAGGAAAAATGGGCACATATTACCCATCCCCTCTTACTTGACATAGGAAGATTAAGAGTAGAGATAACACTTATTTAGAATAGTTTTACATTTTGTGGAAAAAAGCTTATTTACTCTCTTGCAAGAGTCGTAAGTGAAGATATACATCACGTTATTATAAATCCCAATCTTCTGGCAAGACCCGCCCTGTGCAGCATTTGAGCGCTATGATTGGTCAAGCGTCCATGCTCGCCAAGACACTGGTAACCTGATTTCTTCATGTCCAATGGGCTATCCTAATCTTAACTACTTGAGTTTCATGCCTAACCTCAATCGTCTCTGCCCAAATCAGCCACGCAGGCCAGGTCTCATCAAGAAGACTAGTGGGATTTGTAATGACGCGTCTGCACTGTAAACATGAAGCTGCATCTAGCAGCCGGTTAGCTTACAACTGCAAACATGGCTCTGAGAATGTTCAGATTCTTCCGCTTTCGTTTTTTTTACGGATTTAATGTTCTTTCAAACATTAGCTTTCAACACATCAACCGTCTCAACCAAAGAAAACTTGTTCCTGCAAGCATCCCCTTCAGTACAAATCCCACCCATATCCCAATGTTTCCTGCAACTTCTCCTTTACCTTCCAGGCAGCATATCCTCCACAATCCAGAGTGGGTGAGCGCCCCAGGATCCTTCCTGTCCTTGTTATGGGGGTCATCCTGGGTAACGTTGGCTGTGCTGTTGCAGATGAGGGCACGGGAGTACAGCCAGTAGTCCGTCCCTATTGCCACCGTCATCAGGCCGAAGGCAGCAAATGCCCCGACGGTGGTGAGAAGGATCTGGATCCCCTTCTCACACACCATGCCTTCAGGGAGAAAAGAAGATAGGAGGGAGAAAAAGAAAAGGTTGAGAAAGTTAAAAGAATGGAATAACTAACTGAGTGTGTTTACAATCATACACAAAGTGCAGTTTATTGAAAAAGACGTCAAACATTCAGGTGAGATGATGAGGGGCAACAGGAGGTGAGGCGAACCGATGGGAGGCGGAGAGGGTGGTGATGGGAAAAGGCGAGAGCGAGGAGGAGGCGGATGTGGGAGGTGCATAAGTGGCTCTATGATGTGTCCTTGGAGGAGAGTTGGATGACTCTGCTGACTCCGCTTAACAAGACAGAATTGATGTGAAACACAACAGATCACACCCTCCCAATCTCAGTGTACTCCATATTCATGACCCTGACACCATTTCCCTCAGAATCAGCACGGCTGGAGATGAATACACAAATAAACACACACACACACACACGCACGCACGCACACACACACACACACACACACACACACACACACACACACACACACACACACACACACACACACACACACACACACACACACTCTAACGAGATCACCTTGCACCTTTTACATACAAATATGCATTGAGGCTCTCACACAAACAGCATCATACAGCTAGTCACACAGACCCAAGAATTGGCCTGTACTTGTAAATATCCTCGACTATGTTCCGCACAAAAAGTTTTCATTTCATCCACATAATGCTGATTCTGACAGGCATTAGAAAAGACTGAAGCAAAGTCTTAAACAGTCAAGACTTACCTGCCGCCGTGTTTCTATCCTTCGACTCCATTTTGAAATCTTTCTTTTCCTCGTCAGTGAAGAACGTGCTGTCCCCTCAATCCGGACAGCATCCATCGACTGTTTTCACCCGCTCCCCTCTTTCCTTCTTGCACTTGTTCTCTCTCTTTTGCCTCTTTCTCTTGCTCTCTCTCTCTTTTTCTTTCCTTCTCACTGGAAAGCTGTTGCTGGTGGAGGTTGTGGCTTGGACGGTTGTCCCGCTCTCTCCGTCCGTCCTCTGTTAGCAGAAAACTCGCACCATGGTCACTGCTCCGCTGCTGCACATGAACGAAAGCAACGGTTAAGGGATTTTTTGCATTTTATTAGTAAAGGCCATACACTCACAGATGAAAAGAAAAGAGGCCTCGTAAAGAAACAAGTAGAATCATATCAGTGCTGCAACAACTCCATTGTTCTAATATATACATATATAGCCCGCTACAATGGTCGCAATGGCAATAGTACACATAAAAAAGGCTGCTGCTCTGACAATCAATAATTTGAATGGAAATATCTGTTCTTCTCCTATTTTATTTAACCATTTTTGTGCTAATTAACAAATGTTAGCATACTAACACACTAAACTGAAACTGTGAACATGGAACACATGATACCTGCTTAAAGTCAGAGTGTTTGTATTATCATTGTGAGAATGTTAGTCTGCTTGAGTTACTATTGAGCAACTATACCTGACTACAGCCTCACAGAGCTGCTAGCAGAAGACTCGTGTTGCAGATACATTTTCTGTTGATTGACTAACATCGTTATTAACCCACCAGCTCTATATTCTACACTGCAGATGCTTTTAAAAAAAAATGTTAGCCAATATTGAAACATTGTTTACACAGATTCGAGTGATTATAAGTGACAGTATTACAGGCTAAGGACAGAATGACTCCACGGCGAGTTGTGCTGCATCTAGCCTGAATAAGAAGAGCGAGAGGGGGAGGCAGAGAGGACCAACCCGACATTGTTACCATAGCAACATTGAATTCCAAAGTCTGGATCAGCATAGAGCGAGGGGGGGGGGGGGGAAAGAGAGAGGGACAGGCAAGAGATAGAGGGAGAAAGAGGCAGAGAGCAAAGCGGAGAGAGGGCAGAGAAGAGTGAGAACAGAGATGGGAAAGAAAGAGAAAGAGAAAGAAATGGGGGGGGGGGGGGGAATATTTCAAATCACTAGCATGAGTGAGTGAAACGCAGACAGAAACACAGACAGAACAGTGCGCTAACGCTCTATCAATAGATTTGTGTGTGACCATGGTGACACAGATGCTCCCAGACAGACACACACACATGCACGTGCACTCACAAACACACGGCAATAAAGACAACGCAGCATCAGTTGCTGAAGAGAGCACGAGAAGAAACCGCTCTGTCGGTGTGTTTTCTGGATGAATTAAGGAAATAATATGAGGATGCAATAAAGCAGCACACATTATTCTACAAACATTATTTAGCAGACATAATGCAGTGCAGTCAAGTCTGTTAATATTTGATGATGCAATATGGCACCGTGATCAAAATAGGTTACATCCTGTTTGCATTGTGAGACCCAAAACAGAGCTGCCTCAGAGACAGAAGGGGAGATGGAGGGAGAGACGGTGTGTTGTGTGTGTTTTTTCTGTGTGTGTGTGTGTGTGCACATTTCCTCTCCAATGCATCTGAGGATGGGTCTAGTCCAATCTTATTGAATCCCAGTCGGCCTAATGTTCCCCTCAGCTCCCCTCAGTTAGACAGTTAGCCTCCTATCTCTGCATTCAGGCTCCTTATTATGTAAACTGTCAAATGACACCACAGTGTGGCTTATTTATACATTGTGGGCTCATATGTGCAGGCAAACAAGTGAATGTAACAGTGCATGTGCGTGTACTTGTGTGTGCGTGTGTGAGTGTGTGTGTTTTCAGTATGACCTTCCAACCCTATCAACATACTGCCTCTCCCTGAGGAAAATACACGTCCAGAAGGGATTACACCAAGACCTAAGAAATGCAGTATCTATTGTGTATGTGTGTGTGTGTGCGTGTGTGTGCGTGCGCGTGTGTGTGGTCTTTGACTACAGTATTTAATGAATGACCTTAACAATAACCTACTAAGTTATTACCCTTAGCAAAAACTCCCTTGTGTAGGAGATCATAATTGCCATTTAATTATCTGTAATTTCTATTTTCCTCTAATAATTAAGAAAGCGGGGAACGAGAGCAAGAGAGCGTGAAAGAACAAGAGGGCAAGAAAGAAGAAAGAAAGTATGAAAGTTGAACTAAATGTTTCCGACTAAGGGACTGTACAAAAATGACTTAACAATATTAAGGTTTATATTTGGGTCCACAGTGCTCCTCATGTTTCCTTGCAGCGAGCAGACTTCAGGCTACATGAACCACTGCTTGGATAACACAACCAAACAGTCATCAGTTATGGTGCCAGTTTGAAGACTTTAGTACAAAGTGAACTACGGTTCAGTCCAACCCACCACCTCATTCATTGTCACACAGTAACAACAGCAACATATAGGTTCATTTCAGAACATGGATTGATTTAAGAAATATAAGGACATGTTTTCCTTTTCCGTAGAGCCTACTCACTTTGATAGCGATGCCCTCATAGTGTGTGTGCATGCAGCACTCTGAGGAGCAGGTTGTCCTGCAGCAGCAAAGGGGAGCAAGCTGCCACAGCGACCATTATGGGTCCAGGTCTTCACTCGTCAGAAAACTTAGGAAGTAATCAGACATTCCTGTGTGACTAATTCTCAGCATTACAGAATACCTTGTATAAAATACAAACACACCCAATGAGTTGTGGTTCCAATAATGCAGCCGTAAATCACATAGGAGATTTGAATTTTGAAGCAGCTGCTCCATTAGCTATTCATTGCATAAATCAACTACCAAACTGCTTGTTGAATAAATGATGACATCTGTAATAAGTTTTTCCACACATGTGAAAGGCAAATGATCCTGTGTGGGCATGTGAGAGTATTTTCAGTGTAGATACACAACAACGATTCAACCGCACAGTCACACTAAATTGACTGTTACATGAGAGGAAGAATCAGGGGCTTAGTTAGTGAATATTACACTGGCTAATACTGACTGCTTGACCAAGAGAAAAAAAATGCACTAGGCCTACTTATGATGACAGCTCTAAAAATACAAGCAGCGTATTCTATTTTGAGTGCTTGATGCAAACATGTCTAAATATTCAGAGCAGTGACTCTTGGTCGCAATGATGATTTCTCTCCTTAATCATGAGAAAAAGCTACACACCTGAGCTCCTTGATGAGATCCCACAGCTGGCAAACACAAACACACACACATTTACATCTCGGCACACTGATGTGCATGCTAGCACAGACACACACGCAGGTGCATAGAAAGAGATCAACACGCAAACAAACCCTTGGCATGCGAGCACATGTGCAGCCTCAAACCCCCCACAACTGTCAAAATGATGACAATAAAATCATAAAATAGGTCATCTTTAAAAGCCACTTCAAAGCGTAGCCAAATTGCCATTAAGCCCATGTGAAGAGTCTACCAAGATCTTCAGACTGCATGTGACCAAGCCTCTGTCTGTCTGAGCAGAACAGCCTGAGGAGGCAGTGACAGTAACACCTTGGTCTAAGAGGCTCCCGAAATAAAGTGTCTCTGGATGACCTGACGCTCATGAACCCATGAACATATGCCTAAACACATGCACACGTGCAGCGCATGCTTCAAGACAGCCCTATTCACTGAGTAAAGTAACAGCTGATCTAATTCAAGACGGCTCTTTGAATTTATGGCTTTAATAAAGAAATAAGTGTGTCGTTAATTCATTATCCTGCTGTTTAAGTGCAGCAGAGGTGAAGGAAATGAAGTAGGAAAAGAACAGAATAATTGCAGGTATCAAAGCTTCTAAGAGAACAGTAACCCTTATTACAGGCTACAATTTAATTATTATTTGTATTAGTGATTCATGATTGAATCTGTAAAATGTCCTACAATCCGAGGACAAACAGTCCAAAGCCCAGACACACGATTTACAATGACAAACGTCTGAGAAAATTAGCAAACGCTCATAATTGAGAAGGTTTAGGAGTTTTCTTTAATAATTTTAATAAATTAGTGTTGGTGTGAAACAAAACATGCACTTTTTTAAATACGTCACCTCACTTTCTTGTTAAGAAAAGATGAGAGAGGATCAATACCACTCTCAATTGAAGTGGTATTGATCCTCTCATCCGACTTTCAGCAAGAAAGCATGTTGACCAAAATTACTATTACTTCAACTCAAGGTTCACCAACTAGCTTTTTCAAGGGCTTTCAACCCCATCTCATGGTCTTCACTAGTTAATAGAGTTTTGTGACAAATGAGAAATGAGCAAGCGTCTTCTGTTAAGGAAACATAGTTCCAGAAAAAGCTAATCCGTAGACCTGGATTTTTGATATTTTTTGTCAGATTATTGTCAATTTCTTTTCTGTCAGTCAAGTAAGGGATTAATCGATTTATCTTTACAGTTATTTACAGGTATGTCATTAGTTAATAGATGTTTTTGTTAATTATTAAAGTGATGCACACAACCTTTTCTGCACTATTTGGCATAAATCCTTGAAATGGTAAACATCTTACTAAGTGGTCTGAATTTGATCTTTTTAATGTTGTAATGAAGACGCTTTGGTCACAGGTCTCACGTTGTGTATCTTCAGTCTATTGAGCATGCTCTCCTGTCAGTCATGCTAACACTTTGTCTGCTGTATGTTTGACCTGCATATGCCTTTGCACAGACCGGTTGCCTACAATATATCACGGACACTATGGTTCAATCACAGGCTCTTACAACCCTGCTCTCAGAGGCTGCACTAACTTGAGCGAAGCACTTAAAAACACCAAAGCTGGAGGTTAATTGATGTATGGGTCACAGCCATTGAGACAGGAGTCAATTAGAAAGCCTCGGATAAAAGCCTCTGCTCTCTGGAATTATAAGCAACGTTGTGTATGGAATCAGCAAATACAGGAAGTCCTGTACTCCTTTGAGTACGATCATGGGTTCAAATGTACTTTACTTACCAAGTACAGTACATATGCAGGAGTTTGTTTTACTGGCATTGGTGCAGAGAGCAGAAGTTACACATGCATCTGATTGAATGGTTGTATTCTGAGTCTGTCCTCTGAGCTCCCTGAAGAGAGGAAGCAACATTGTGAAGCCTTGCTGGAGACCATCAAGAGAATCACAGCAAAGGCATTGACCCCCTGAAGAATATAGCTACATGACATATGTGATGATCATTGCAGAATTGCTTCTCCTCGAAGAATGAAGCAGAGTAAGAAGAAGATGAATGGCAGAACGGCCAACCAGCTATGAAATAAGGGAGAAATAGCGAGGCAAAACAAGCGGAAATATTCAGAAGTTACAGACATTGTTTCCAATCGCTCTGGACCGCTCGTGCATTAGATGATTAGGATTTGGCCGGCGCTTTAAACAACTACAGCCTGTGTGGGCTACGCACCAGTATTGACTGCAGTGAGTCACCTTACAGCGTAAACAGCAGATCTTAGAGGCGGCTGAGGGGTTTTGAACGTAATCCAAAATCCACAGAGACAATCATCAAGGCCACACACAGTACAGACGGTGTTTACCACATGGGACGTGGAGTGGCTGGGAGGGGGGCGGGGGGGGGGGGTGGCCAACAGACTGCGGAACGACTACATCTCAATGAAAGATTGCTGATCATGGATGCAGAGTTAATGGCAGTTAATGGCACTATGTTGCAAGAACTTTCCCGTCACTGTTTGGGACATGTTTGGTGTATCACTGCGCATAAGTTAGCCCAACGTGCCTTTTAAAGGGACAATTCACCCCAAAATCATATTGTTCCTATCAGCTCACTACAAGGTCGGGGGATTATCTTGAGCAGCCAGGCAGGATGTCTGGAAAGAGAGATTGCTGATGAGTATTATTTTGGGTGCTTTGAACACAACAAGCAGATCTAGACGATCTAGTCCCATTATATTGAAGAAAAGGCCAGCATTTCTATGGCCGATATCTTAGAGGCTCACACCAAAACGATTTAGCTGTATAAATAGCACTTTATACAAGGTAAAAGGTATAGGTAAGAGGAGAAATATGCATTTTTGATTTTGGGGTTAAAACTGTGCCTTTAAAGTGCAACAAAGGTTACACGTTAGGCTTAATTTATATTGTCATTAAAAGTCAGAATCCTGAAGTTATTTTGCAAACTACAGTTTCAATTAATTATTTGAACTCCATGTGTCACGATACATCTATGTACAGAATGGTGATTACTTAATTGTGCAATTAACTGCAAGTGACAAGATTTGGTTATTTCACACCAGATGATGGTAATCATTCAGAGTCGTTCCCGCAGCTTCCCGTGAAGACAGGTATAGGTTGTCGTTGACAGTGCACGGTGTCTCCTGAATGCTGCAGTGCACACTCCTATAGCATCTCCAATCACATTTCACACCTTTAGCCCAGATGTGATCTAAGCTGTGATGAAAAATGAATGATTGATAACGCGCCAGATGTTTGGTGCCCTTTTACCTCTGAATCTGGCAAGAACACAGAGGACACGTTGGGCCAGTGAGAGCAGACAGTGGGGCTGAAAGAAAAATTGAATCTCGTAACTCATCAGATAACATGATGTGGCCCAGGTCCAACACGAAGCTATAGATGTTGGCCCTGCAATGTGAGGAGTCCGGCGGCAGAGCGACAGACGCTGAAGACCACTGATGAGACACAGAGGAGCTGGGAGCAACGGGCCGAGCTCAACACAGTAATGCGGACTGCGGTGCATTCATTAATAGACTCGGCTACACATCACCCTGCCTGCATACGGCTACACGGTGGAAAATGGACGCCTAGCATCAAGCGGCCGGTGTAGAGGAAACTCAGTGGAATGGGACACAGATCCCACATCACACACAGCCACATGCACACAAACCGCTCCCGACTGTGCGACAATTTCAGCACATAAAAAAAACAGATATTTGAGTCCCAACACCTGCGGTGCGGATGCAGGGAGAGCTTCAAACGAGCTATTATAAGGATGCAATTTGCATAATAGACGTTGCCGTCGCTTTTTATAGGCCCACGGAAATAGGTGGCAAAAAAAAAAATCATTCGGCGTTTCATCAGAGAAGTGGCAGAAGTCTGAGAATGATTATCGTTATTATTTGTCCTAATTCCGTAGTGTACACTGTCAGTAGTGGGCTAAGTTGCGGTGCAACGTGAAACAAATCAACGTGGCGTGTAAATGACACTGAATAAACTGGGATCCATTAAGCTGCAAAGTAGAAAACAACAGTGACACAGTGTCATCTTAATCATTGAAAGAAGCTGGTAGAGGTCTTACCTGCAGGCGGTTTTATTTCAGAGATTCGCAGCGCGTCGCACTCCCAAAGAGATGGAGATGGAGGGGGAAAAAAAAGAAGAAGATAGGGGGTGGACGGTGGATGGGCTGAATAACGGCTCTATCGAGGCAACGCAATTAATAAATAGAGAGGGGGTGATTAGAGTTGGTGGAAATAAAAAGATCGTGAGGGACTGGGTTCTCAATTCCTGATTAAATGTAAGTCCAGTGGTGGAAAAGGGTTGAACATGCATACAAAAAAAGGCTAATACAAAACACGTCACTGAACACGGATTTGTCTACAGTGGATGTGGCCGCTGCTTGTGTGTACTCCGGGAGAATGCGTCTCCCCCCTCCCCTCCGGTTGCACGAGCGCTCGCCTGCCTGCCTGTCTGCTCCTCTTTCTATTTCTCCCACACTCAGACCGACGCAAGCAACTTGTCGCATCCTACCAACAACTCCTCAATGATGTGAATGATGACGGATAATGTCAGAATCGACACAAGATGAAATCTACACTATGTCGCGCGACAAGATCACGGCGAAGGTTTAACCCCCCCCCCCCTCATCTCATCTGTCCTCTCTCTCCCTCTTCTCTCTCATATTGAGGGAATTGGTCTGGATGTGCTTATTGGAGCGTGTGCCGCGCGCGCAGGGCTGTGCGATTGTAAGTAGCCTACTAGCCATGACCGGGTTGTATGTGTTATTGATGTGAAGAACATATATACATATATTATTATTTTTTTTGCTGGAGAGCGACTGGAGTGCCAGGGGGACACTTTTCCTCTGTGATGATGATGATGATGATGATGATGATGATGAGATGATGGGGCCGCGCTGGTAAGTTCTGGGAAATGCAGCACGAGCGCAGCCCTGCAGAGAGAGAGAGAGAGCAGAGAGAGAGAGAGGGAGAGAGAGAGATAGAGAGAGAGAGCGAGAGAGAGGAGAAGAGAGAGACGAGATGAGAGGAGAGAGAGAAGAGAGAGAGAGAGAGAGAGAGAGAGAGAGAGCGAAGAGTTGTGTTAAATAGTGGATTAAAATATCCACAGGTCAATATTAATGTATCAATATGGACAGATATTCATACGGAGCCATATAATATAATTGTGATAGTTGACTATCATTGGCATAATTATTTAATATTTAGTGATCACGGATCTATCTGTTTGTAATATAGACTAAATTGTGTCATGCACAGATCTATAAACATGGATCTGCAGCTGAAGCTACTGGTCGCAAAGCAGTAGACAAAACTGAGCGGACAATGACCTTCAATAGCTTTAAAATGGCTTTGCTACCCAGTTCACCTCTCTCTCCTCTCTCTCTCTCTCTCTCTCTCTCTTGCTCTCTTCTCTTTCTCTCTCTCTCTCTCTCTCTCTCTCTCTCTCTCTCTTGCTCTCTTCTCTTTCTCTCTCTCTCTCTCACACACACACACACACACACACACACACACACACACAGACAGACGCACACATACACAGAGAGGGAGAGCTGGAGAGAGCTAATACAGAGTGACAGGTCTTTCATGCAGTAATGGTGATGGTGAAAAGAGAGATCCACTCAACCCACACTGCCACACACATTAAGTCAAACACAACGCATACGCAGACAAACAAAGAAGCTAACACACGCCAACACACACTAACACACACACTATTACAGAAAAGTGGCCACATAGCAACCACAAGTCACAATTGAATCTCAATTGTTTAGCCAGCAGTCAGGCTTTATTCATCAGGAGAGACATACACATGCCTACACACACACACACACACGCACACACACACACACACACACACACACACACACACATACACACACACGCACGCACACACGCACGCACACACACACACACACACACACACACACTCACACACGCACACACACACGCACACACACACATACACACGCACGCACGTAAACACACACACACACACACACCCACACACACACACACCTCTCAGTCAGACAGACAGCAGAGTGCTCACGCGTTTTAGCTTTATTGACCTGTGGATGTTTGATGTTTGACTTCCTAATATAACACCTCTTTCTCTGACTTGCTTTTTCTTACACACACACGAGCACAGTCACACATTATTATTTCCTATTTGCAGATTTGGTGTCTTGCTTTCAAATTCTATGTCGTTCTGGATTGTTTTCTGATAGAAATATTGAGTTCTAGATTTCAGTTTGTAATCCATTGACCAGAAACAACACACTGCATTATTAGTTTACAAAAGTATTTATTTTAATTGTATGACAACATATTTGTGTACGACAAACCAGATTTGAATTGGTGTTTTACTTCCCTTTAAGTTAACTTACTTTGTACTACATTCATTCAGATATTTTGTAATGCTATTTCTTTCATCTCAGGCGGGTTATGATAAACAATTATAAACGTTCATGCCAACAAACACAGCCAGTCACACACAAACGCATACACACATACAGCACTGATCAATTGTTGCCTTCAGGCTGTGGTGGCTTGCCGTGACTGAGGAGGGAGCCTGGTTAACATCAGTGGTTCACCGCAGTGCAGTGTGCATTCACTTACAATAGTTCCCTCCATCACACAGACCAGCCAGGAAAACACTCTTCACCTTCTCATTATAAGTGCATGAGCGCTACGATTCACATAAAAATGAGGGCGTATCTTTCAGTTCTGTCCTTATTATAATTATTATTATGTTTATGTTTTAAAAAAAGAAGAAAAATAGAAAGATATCAATTCAGAAGCAGAAAACCAGAGCGGGTGAACAGGTTGAAATGAACCCATGTTTATGTTTTATTCATGTTTAGGGGAAAGCGAGTGTCACTTTCAACAGGAATCTTAATTACAACTGCTATCGAATTATGTAACTCAAGATTATACAGCATCAGTTGCATTGAAGCATTGAACAGTATTTGTTTTACCCATTTTTTTCTTAACAAAGATGGTCATGTGCAAGAAGTCCACGCTTTATGCAGAAGCAAGCACAGCTACACCCTTTTATGTAATCATGTAGAGGCAAAGCAAAAAGCTGGGGGTAGTAGAGAGGGAAAAACAAAGAGGTACAGAGATGAAAAGGGAAAGAACTGCCGCAGTTTAAGAGGCAGCGAATGATTATCGAATGGTTCTATGAATAAAAATGTGATGCAAAGGAAGAAACCGAACAGCTGTCCACAGTCACAAAGGTCATGATGGGGTCATCAGTAGTCAAAAGGTTACAAATGTGGATTTAAACCGGAAGGTTTAGATACCTATTGGTTGGAAACATCTAGATCTTCTTCAACAGCTACTGCTGAGTTGCCCTTGAGCAAGGCACTTAACCCCTAACCGTAAAAGCAGAACCAACAACAGAAGGTCACAGTGACACTGGGCTTCACCTATACTAACTTGTGCCAATGCAAAAACAAAGAGCCGGGATGAAGAACCACGTGCTTGAGCAACCAAACCCTGCAGAGGGTGGAAATATGATGATATCTCCACGATCTCACTTTATATTCTCCCCCGTATGTGTGAAATTGCACCAATCCTCTGTAGGATATCAGTGTGTTTCCCTCTCTCCAGCATCACAGTGATAATGAAAACCAGCCATTACACAATGCCACAATGGTTTTATTCTCATTACAGAGATGTATCGTATCGATGTGTCCCTGTGCATGATGTGCCTTAAAAACAAACAAACTAAATCAACTGTTCTACTGTTTTTGATACGCAGGTCCTGCTCGTCTGCCCAAGATTATACGACTCTGCATTGTTGAGATACTGTACAGTATTTAAGAGCACCTTGATCTGAACATTACAGTTCTAAAGCATCTGAAAATATATAACTTACCTCAAAATGAAGCACAACATGACAAGTGCATGATAAAGTAAGCTAAAATATCCCACAATGTCATACATGCCTACAATGTGATGTTAAAAGAGTGACTCATCAATTAGTCCATAAAAAAAAAAGAAAATAGATCAATAATTGTATTCCTTTTCAAAGCAAAATGCCAAACATATGCTGGAAGATTGTATGCGTTTCTGCATAAATGGAGAAAGCGTTTGGTTTTGGACTATTGGTTGAATAAAACAAACTAATTAAATAAATAGCGTTGAGCTTTGGGCCATTACACTTCTTCACTATTTTCTACAAAACAATGAATCTAGATTAATAAGTAGATTAGGCGATGATGAAAATAGAGAGCTCAATATCACGTTTTCATTTAAACATACATTTTCAGATACTTTGGCACAATGTACCAACACAAATGGGAACCGGAAATATTGGAATTAAAGAACGGCCTATACTTTGTCCATGTCCTGAGGACTTGCGTTTCGTAAACAGTGGTATTGTCCTTTGAGCATTAAGTGCAAATGTTATCAATGCTTCCATCTGTGAGTTTTTCAGATATATAAACAGCATTGAAGCTTTAAAAAAATACTTCTAACCAGTCGTTAAAGCATAAATCGTGCTCCGTGTGCAGTTCAAAATGGCATGTCTTGTTGCACCCGTCCAACTCATCTGTGCTGCACCATCAACTGACACACAGTGCAGGTCCGTGAAGAACGAAGAGTGCATGAAAAAGTAGTGACCTGGGCTCGGATCTGATCCAGGGTCAGTGCTGAACAGTGGCCAGAAGAGGGCATCAGACCGCCACATCCGTGTCGGGCGGGTCCTCCTTCTAACCGTCGCTGCGTCTGCGTCGTTGGTTGTGGTGCTTGTTGCAGTCTTCATCCAAAGCTGAATGAGTCAGACATTTTCTTAATGTGACTTGTGCCAAAGCTTCATTCATAATCTAACAACAGCTATATAGAAGTCCTCATGTGCAATTGTATGTACAATAAATTTAGAAATTGGTATCTTAATCGAATATGTAAAACATAAAGTAGATTTCTCCTGATGATATTTCAGAACATAGTCCACTTCTGTCAGTTTTTTTTTTTTTTTTTTTTTTACAAAGATTAACAGCATTCACATACAGTGTTCTTATTTCAGAACTACTCTATTGTTACCTAATACTTTCATTATTAATAATAATAGTTATAACAATAATAATACGTTGACATTGTGAGTTCTGAAACTGGATTGATGATGTAAGAAATTCAGAGAAGACAAGAATATATTTAACCATATTTACCTTTCGGTAAAAGGGTATGTAGTCTGTGTATTGTTATGAATCATGTATGTATAAAACTATGTGCATCCTCAGTCTTTGTGATCAGTGTTTTGCATTGCACATTTCCAAATGCATACACATTTCCTGCAGCACTGCAGTATCTTCGTATTATACCGCAGCCCCTCGCTCTCCCTGCCTCCCTCTCCCTCCCCTATATCTCCTCTGTCACTAAACCTAACCTCTAAAGTCTGTCTAGGAATCACTTTTTTTACCTCGTTCCATCATGAAAAACTGAAATTCTTCTTTTTCTTTTCCAATCTTCTCTTGTTTTGTTTTTTTCTTCGCCCATAGCACTTTCTGGCATACCTCCACAATCCTGTTAAATCTCCAACACCTCCTTTGTCCTTGGTTCATTATTGTTCCCACGCTACATTTTATTATGTCTGATCACCTCTCTCTCCACTTAATCTCACATGATCTGTGCTCCAAATTCAGCATTTACTCTCATCCACATCTAAATGTACAGTGTACGTGATTATGAGGAGCAAGTGTCTCTCCTTGCCTCCCTAATGCTCCCTCTTCCTAACAGGGGGAGGCGCTCATGTGCATGTGAGTGTGATAGTGGGGGGGAGGGACGGGCGACGGAGGCATGGCCATGGGAAGAGCTTGGCCTTGGGGATGTGAGGCGTGCGACCTGGTGAGGGTGTGTGTGGAGGGGTAGCCAGCAGACTGCGGGGGCATTTGGTAGCTCCCTGCGGAAGAAGACCCAGAAGGCGGGCTGCCCTGCCCTTGGAGGCTGTTTTTGGGGGGCACCGGGGGTGCCTGGTTGAGCTGAATGGAGATGTCGCTGGAGGCTTCGGAGGTGCTGCGGCCTCGCTTTGGCGGAGGCCAGGATGCTTCAGGGTGGAGGAACTGCCCGCTGTAGTCGCTACTCTCGGACAGACGGGGGCGGTAGAGTGCAGGGTGGGGGCGGTACATCTCCTCCTCGGCGTAGCGCTTCATAAACAGATAGACTGACATCACCCCGGCCCCCTGAGACAGCGCGTGAGAAAGGAAGCAGTAAGAGATAAGGGGGTGATAAGATGCCACAGTGAGTTCAGAGAAAAATACACTTTCAAAGAAGTAGTAACAAGTGATGGCGAGGAATATGAGATTAAAAGTGACTGATAGGCCAGAGGTGTGAACAGGAATGTAGGAAATAAAGGGCTGAAAATATGTGCTTTGATTTAGAAAGATAAGAGAACACTTTAGCTCATATATAACAGATTGAAAGGGAAAGAAAGGCGAAAGGAGGAGATATGAGTGTGGAGAACAGATGGGGAGAAAGGAGAGGAGAGAAGAGGGGAGGAGGTTAGTGTCCACTGCAACACATTAAGAGCAGTGCTGCTAGTGATGATGGGAAAGAGGCAGAAGGAGAGTGTGTGTGTGTGTGTGTGTATGTGTGTGGGGTGGGGGGGGGGGGGGGGGGGGGGGGGGGGGGGGCAGATGATTCACATGATACCTCTCCATGCATGTATGCACACATGAGCACACACACAAACCATTGATGCCTCACCATGTCTACAGAATTATCATCATCTCACTTTCTTACACACTCATATAACACTCTTTGCGTGTAACATATGAATGCGAACAGACACACACTCTCTCACTCTCTTTCCCATATAGCTTGCCACGAACAACAACACAAACACACAGACACACACACACACACTGAGCTTAGACCGACCTCTTTGAGTAAGAAGGAAGAGGCAGCGAAGGCGAAGGACCAGCCATAATGGTAGTTGAAGAACTGCTCGGGCTCCCTGGGTCGGTTCATCACCTCGTCATTAATGCTGGAGATGTAGAGCACCAGGCCGACCACCAGACTGAGGCCTGCACACGGCACATTAACAACGACAGCGAGTCAGAGAGTCAGATACAAGAGAGAGCGAGGAGGTCATTATATGGCCATCCAGACAGCTGCAACCAGTGTGGCGAGGGTCGAGGAAACAGAGAGAGCGAGAGGGCGAGAGAGCGAGAGAGCGATGGGATGTGGAGTTACCAGACCAAGCAATTAGCCTCCAAAATGCTAACATTAAAAAACAGATGACGGAGAGACCTGAGTGTGTGTGTATGTATCACAATGACAGATAAAGAGATAAAGATCAATGACTTTGAGAGATAAATGCCTCATAGAAACAAAACAATGTAATTATTATTAATGGGAAACATAAAAAATATATATTACAAAGTTAAGTTAGACCTTTTGATTGGTTTGTCTTCTTGTTGTTTCCTATGTCTGCTTATGCTTATTGGTAAGGACATTGTAAGCGACTTAACTTCCTACCTCCTGCAGTAGTAATTTGTTCTGCTAATTCCTGACTAAAAATCGTGTAGGAAGTGGTACCGTTTTAGTGTGTGGTTTAGGTAACATAAGCACTTCTAATTAGGCTGAAAAAGACTGTGGTCATGGTTAATTGTTAAAAAACTGGGTTGCCTGCAGATTTCCATTTCAACTAAATCATTTTATTTCCTTTACTCACCCTGAGAACAAAGTACCTTTAATTTAATTGTAATCTTGCAATGTCATATTTTGATTACTGACTGAACTCGTACATTTAGAATTTGGCCCTTTTTGAAAATCCCATTTAAGAAATGTTTAAAAAGAGAGAGAGAGATAAACACCGAAAGAACGTAAACACTGTAAACGTACAGTGTGTTACAGGACTCTAATCATCGTATGGAAAACCAGAATAAGCTTTCAATTGCCCTTTTTAGCCAGAAGCAACATATACAACATTAAAACCCCTTCCTGCAAGAACACTCTTAGAAATGTTAAATGCATGAGAAACAACATATGGCCAACATTGAAGAATCAATATTCAAAGAAAGCTGCATGCTGTAAGCAGCAAAATGAGTATTTTTAGCCTTCCTTGCTAAATTTAAATGTACCACCCGGCTGTCAGGCAGTTATGTCCTTCACAGTAAAACGTTGAGTTTAAGAGGCTGTGTTGTCAATTTAAATTGAAAACGACAGAAAATGCAGAAACCATGCTGCTGTCAATCGTGCAGTGGAAGCACGTCTTTATCTACATAAGTAACAACATGGATGTGCACCTTCACACTTAGTAGATGAAGGAAAGAAAGGAAGAAGAAAAAAGATCACGTGTCTACAAGTACAAATGCATATGCAAGTTTGTCTCTGGGTTAAGAGAGAAATATCAACTTCTAAGCGCGTTGAACAGCTGTGGCATCTGAATTCTGTTCTATCAATCAAAACACGACTGACTCAAACTACAATATTTACCAAACACCATTTCAGTGATGCAGCAGAAAGGGCTCACGTCACTCAGCCGTCCACAAACACCACAACATCCACAGTGACTAAGACATCTGAGGGAATGTACACTGAATGGACGAGTAAGTAGGATCTGAGAGAAAGGAGAGCAACTGAGAGAGGGGGGGTGGGGGGGACAGAAAAAGCTATGAAAAAGGAGAAGCTGGGTGAATGAGAGAAGGGGGGAGGCTAATGGAGGAGGGGTGAGTCGGGAAGGCAGGATGAGTTTAGAGAGAGAGAGAGAGGCTCAGTGCAGCAGAATATCTAACCACTGAAAAGCCATTTCCTACACGTGCCCCTTAATATCACCCTATTATAAAATAACACTGTGACACTTCCAGCACAGGCTATAAACATTACATAACCCCGGTTACATAAAACCTATTATTCTGCTACACCCTTTATCAGCAAGTCGGGAGCTGTTGCCGCAGCTACCGTGCGATGCTCCTCTGAGCTCTGCTTCCTTCTCACACATGTCAAGTGAAACAGCCTTTAGAGAACACAAGCTCCCACTTGGCACCTGGCAGTCTCAACACACAGAGGACCAGAAGCGGGAGCATTAGAGCCACCTGCTGTTCAACAAGGTTAATTACACTAATGCAGAAAATGAAGATGAAAGACCCGCTCATGGTACTGTGGCAATAGCGCATGTCTGTTCAGAATTTTGACAAGCCTCGAGCGTAATCCAAAAATTCATAATTTATCTCATTAAGCCTGTTTAATTCCAAAGTAGGAAGAGCCGGAAATTGATCTAGTCACCTTTTCTGATGACAGCCGACTCATCTGCATCATGCACTATAAATAGAGCCGTGATGGAGTGTGTGCCCCGTGTGTGTGTGTGACACGGGACACACCGGGCTGCTGTAATCAATCACAGAGTGGAGGATGTGGTGACGGCGGACATGAGTAATGGTTCCCACCTGAGAGGATGAAGAAGATGCCGGACACAAAGGCCAGGATGGTGCGCTGAGGCCGGATGTGTCCGATGTTACTGATGACGAAGGCCGTGAAGACGAAAAGCAGCGACACCATCGGGAAGGGCGTCGCTGTGCGCACCATCTCTGTAGGGAGCAGAGGTCACCGGGTTAAAACACTGTGCCCTTAAACTGCTGGGAGAGGTGAATGATAATGTCTCTGGAGCTATGAAGTATAGTTAAGGACAATCATAGGTGGTCAAATCAAGGATTTAAGTGTGCTCAGTTGAAGTGGAGATGCCAATGACATTCATTACTAAAATAGGGAGATTGGAAACAGCATTCCTTTGGTCTGCTTTTCACTACTCGTATGGACAAATACAGAAATAACATGTAAGTGTCTACTTGCTTTAGGACTATGGGGAACAGAGTTTTGATGTAAAACGCTTCTACATGTGTTGTAAATCTGTAAGATTACAGAGAAACTT
Source organism: Cyclopterus lumpus (assembly GCF_009769545.1). Lineage (NCBI taxonomy): Eukaryota > Metazoa > Chordata > Actinopteri > Perciformes > Cyclopteridae > Cyclopterus > Cyclopterus lumpus. Next base: position 11,842,201 of record NC_046981.1, on the reverse strand, counting down.
TTCAGTTACTATTCCATCATTCAGTACTATCTAAAACAGCAATGAGAAAATGTTGCCGGTAATGAACTAATGAATACTCTTTGTGTTACATTTGAATGTATTATAACAGTTGAATATATTTTAGAAATAATACTAATACAAAATTCAATTTTAGTTTAATTTAATCCAGTAAATGGGTTAAAAACAGTATCTTTGCTTATGAGGATGATCCTTTTAAAATCACTTCAATGTAGTTCATCTGATTTTCTGTTAGAGAACAAAAGCTGCAACTAACGATTGTTGAGTCCAAGTTTTTAAATATCTTATTTTGTCTGACCGACAGTCCAAAAGATAATCAGTTAACTGTGATAAATAAAAACAAACAGAAAAAAGCATATTCTCACAGTTGGCTGCAACAAGATAATTGTGTCTGTTTTACTTTAATCGAGTTTAAAATTAAAATAAAAAAATCGATCCACTAATCGTTGCAATTCTAATATTGTGTTAAAATGTCAGTACCCACGACCACTCAGCAGGGGGACTCTGCAGTTCCTCTCACTGTGTAACGTCACTGAGCTGCTGTATGTTTTACTCACTGAGGATATTTGCAGTGTTTTCAGTGGTGATCTCGATATCGGGTTCAGTGAAGTACTCCGATGCAACACATCTCCCGTTTTCTGCTCCTGAGAGGAAACACACACACACACAAACAAAGAGGAACATGAGGAAAGTAAACTAAACCCCCCCAAAAAGGAGAACGAAACCTCTCTGTGTCTCTGTAAGTCCTGCTCACAGGTAACGATCATGTTTTGTGACAGCTATGATTCTCGAGGCCAGAAGCTCGCCTTCTCTCTTTTCTCCCCTTGCTGCTCTCTCACTCGGCGGCTTTTTCTGTTTCTGTGTGTTTGTCACTGAGATGATGTGGACATATGCACACGCACGTAGCAGTATTGTTTGGATGGTTGTGTGTGTGTGGGTGTGTGTGTGTGTGTGTGTGTGTGCACACATGTATCTGTCTTCTACAGTGAATATGTTGTTGCATCTTCCTACCAGCCACGAAGCAAACTCTCCAGAGGCCTGAATGCAGCGCCATCTTCACCTCCATGCTCTGGTTCTGCTGCAGGATGATGCCCTCCACCATGATCAGCCAGTAGTCCGTGGACACGGCCACCCCCACTAGAAGCAGACCGCAGGCTCCGAACACTGTAGACAGGATGGTCAGCGCACGGCTGCTGCACGAACTCATCTGGAGGGTGGAACGAGGGGAGGGAAAGGTGTTAGAGGAGAGGAGGAATTACACGTCAAAACTGTGGAGACAGTCATGTAGGTGCATTTGCATGGGGGCATGGCGGAAGGTCATTAAGAACGGGGGAAACACTGAGACAGACGTTTGACGAGCACACATCCAAAGAGCTACCGGCTATCTTCCTGTCTCGCTCCGTTATTGCTAAAGATGAGTTAGTGACACATTCGGTGGCAACCAATCCTGTTAAAGGTCAGAGAGGAGCCAATGCAACAGATGATGACTTCACGATGAACCGCTGAACTCAGGAGAGGACTTTTAAAAAACGGATAGTAAACACACGCACGCACACACAGATCAGGAGAGGTCCTGTGTGACTCACACATGGTCTTTCTGTGACTTAGTTCTGGTTGACTGGGAAAGACTTCACTGCAACTCCATTGAGCATGCTGTCTGTATGCATTTGCGGGTTTCTGTGCGCGCGTGTGTGTGTGTGTGTGTGTGTGTGTGTGTGTGTGTGTGTGTGATTGTTCAGCCAAAATCCTCTGCTTAATTTGGAGTGTGGTTCAGTATCATCAGCTTGACAACTAATGGAGAACGCATGCATGAGAGCGGGGCTGGTGTTTACTGTAATCACCCTCATGTTGCTTACTTATCATGAGGATCATTACTGTTATGCAGCTGACCCCCTTTTTAAGCAGTTAGATTAGCTCTTGTTTTGATTATTTTTGGACTTTTTTTTACAGTTTGTATTATCTCTGAGACATACACTATATTTTATATGTTTGAATAGTTTTCTTTCAATTTATCTTATTACTAGACACTACTAGCTAAAACTATAGGACCACCTTTAGTTCTCAAGTATCACACTGTAGCTCACAGACCATTAAAGTCCACTTAAGTGACTTTAAAGGAAATGTGACATCATATTAACTGTCTGGAAGAGCCACATTATGGAAGCATTTCACCTGCTCTGCAACTAGGTACAGAAACACACTAAAATGTGTACTCAGACAACTTTACCGACATCATTACACAACACTGTGCTGTTTGCAGCCTGAGATGTGGACAAGAGGCAGAATGGAGCTTTAACACCAACGTCTGACCCTTACTGTCAAAGAATAATTCATATTTGTTGTAACAGGAAATGTTTTTTCACTCCTCTCTTGTCCAGTTTGTAACTACTCCAGCTTCACCCTCTTGTTCTCACAGTAGCTGACAGGAGTGAAATCAGGCATGTTCTTCTGCTGATGAAACACAGCTGCTGCTTCAAGGTTTGAAAGGATGTGTGTTTGAGCTGTTCCTCCGCATATCACTGTTGTGCTGAGCTGTTATTTGCATCCATGTGGCCCTCTGTCTATTTGATTGTCATTAATACAAAATGTTCACATTGCTGCAGATGACCAGATTGCTTTTTTGTAGTTTCTTGAATCACTCTCTGTAAATCCACAGCTGTGTATTATTACATACATAACATTTAGTCTAACAGACACGTGTCACTCACTGTCCTGTGGAGAGAACCATTTGCAAACAAATGTATGGTAAAAATACATCATGTTTAGGCCGACTAATTAATTAAACATTGACCAATCATCAGGCATGAAGAGCACTTTGACCACAGAAAAGGAATGCCAAATTAATGACTTAATATGAGAACCACTTTATTCTTCTTCTGGTCTTTCTTTGTATGACACGCCTTTGAGTCTTATAAAAGATACAGTCATTCTGCTGGGGAATAAACTCTTCAAGATTAAGCTTGGCCTCATCTTATCTGGACAACCATTGTGTGAGACGTGACCACTATAGAAGTTGCTTCAGTGTCTATGCAGCAGCGGGGATGAATAGAGCTTCTTTTGTTAAGAACAGAGCTGGCTGGTGGTAAAGAGTATACGCAGCAGAGAAATCCTGTGAGGAATGACACGTTTGGGCATGTTGAGGCTGAGAGAAGCGCAGAGTGAGTTACTAATGGTACGGACAGATTTGAGGGGGAAAAGGATGACCAACCACTACAAATCCAGTTGCACAAACAGGACGGATTAAATATATAGAAAATCAGGGCTATCAAAAGCAAAGGTATACGATTTACAACTGACAGGATGAATCCATGTGAGGGTACAACTGAAGATTTTAATGAATTCCTAAGTTTCACACCAAGGCTTATTCATTTCCTTATTTGTTCTGCTTTAATCAGAGGTTGTGAATCATACGACAAGTGGCCACCGCTGCTGCTGACATTTGACTGTTGAACAAGAGTTTGAGCCAGTGAGACTCAGAGGGGAGGGGGGGAGTGGTCAGGAATGAGTGAGAATCAATTGGAGTTGCAACCCAGCAGAAATGAGTGGATGTGCCCGAGTGGCTCTTCCAGACTTGTTCAGCACCACGGACAGCACCATCATCTCTCAGAGACTGCACCGTCAAACAGAAAGCACAGGAACTACATATTGCTGGTTCATAATGAATTTGGACACAAATAACACCTCATGTAAGTCATGTATTGAGACCACATCCCCCCCCCCCCCCCCCCCCCCCCCAATACAATCATCTAAAGGGCTGTGCAGCTTATGGAGAAATAACCATTGTAGACTTAAGATTGAACGGAAAAAGATTTGCTGTTAGATCTGTGATAACAATCCCATTTTAGTGCTCTGAGACAGGCCCCTCAGCTCCCTCACCCCGAAAGTAATGAGCCAATTGAATTGGTTAGATAGGAGCCACAAGGGGGACAAAAGGTTTAATTCTCTCCAATCTGTCACAATCTACAGACTGACATCACCTCTAAGCCTCACAGGAAAGAAAGACACCAAGAGAAAGAGGGAGTGATGGGCAAGAGGAAAAGATACAGAGACGTGCTGAAGAGAAGAAAGCAGCAGAGAGAGGAGGACCAAACTATGTTGGGTGAGAGTCCTTAAGGGCAGGAACAGCAGGAGAACATGTAGCAAATATATAGGTTAGCACAGGGAAAGACCTTGGCCCAAAAAAATGGAAGGAGTACCCAACAAGGACGCGCAAGACGGGCATGCGCCCACACCTGTGCTAAATTAACCAACCGTGACTGTGCAGCGTCTCAAAAACAATCCGCCGAGGATGGAGTCACTCAGTCGGAAAATAAATGACTTCATAACGAGTGGTCGTGGACATCGTGACTCAATGGGTGGGTTTGCTCAGGAGCCATCGGAGCATTTCTGCTGCGCATGCCACACTCTGGCGAAAATCGCACCATTTTCACGGCGCCGAGCAGAGAGTTGAGCATCAGATCTTCTGAAAACTACATGCATGTGAAGCGGGATCCGTATCCCGGCACGGGGCTGACCGGGGCAGCGATGTGCGCATCAGATTGTTTAGACCCCCCCCCCCCCCCCCCCCCCCCCCCCCCCCCCCTACTGTCACACACACTCACACGCGGAGTTTGGAGATGATAAACACAGAGCAGGGAACATGTGAGCGACTCGCACACACAATTGGTGAAACCAAATGAGGAGCTGCAGAACGACTCGGCTTCCAGGTGACATGTAGCCCGACTGTGATGTCTCAAAAGAAGATGTGTCTTTTTACGCTCACGCGACGCGAGGACGCGTTATGAATGCTGCGTTTTTTCTTCTTCTTTTTTTTTTTTTCTTTTTTTTTTTTTACAGCTGCTGTCATCACACACAATAATATAGACACGTATACATTTCAAATGACTGAGTCAGGTTAAGAAAGAAAAAAAAAGGCGTCATCATCATCATCACAATTACAGCCAAGGAACACACAACTGTAGTTATTTATAACAAGGGGAGAAAAATACTCACCCTGCCACGAGAGTCGTGCGCACACGTCAGGAGCCAAGAAACCTCACACCGGGGAGGTTTTGTGGATTTTGGTCTCTCTCTCTTTGATGTGTTTTCGCTTAAGCCCCTTTACCCATCCTCCAAATGCCTCTCTGTCTTCCACCCAATCGGTCCCAGGCACTGCGGTGGATCGGTTCAGCTACTTTGGCTACTAAAGAGTCATAGCGGGAGCAGGAGGGAGAGAAGTGTTGGAGAGAGAGAGAGAGGGTGAACTAGTGAGTGAGATAGTGAGTGAGTGAGTGAGTGAGAGAGGGAGAGAGAGGGAGAGAGAGAGAGAGAGAGAGAGAGAGGAGGGTCATGTTAAACTACCATTTCTCATCCTATCGTTTATATTCTGTCTTGGGGTGATTTGTTTCTGTTTGTTTCTTCCATTAGGCTGCTATACAGGAACGTAGTTGTATAATGTTGCATTATGTTACAGTAAAACCAATAGAACAATCAATTGTATTGGGTTTATGATTTGTTTACCTTTGCAATGTTGTCTTATTATCATTCATCTGTCATAGACAAAATTGCACAAACCTCTTACAAGGTGCAAAAGTGTTAATTTAGTATGTTTCCGTTTTCTTACATTTATATATATATATATATATATATATATATATATATATATATTACATCACAGAATTATTATTTTAATTACATTGTAATTCAAATACGACAGGCTTTGGCAGTACTGTGCCTCGTTATGTTCATGTCAATAAAGCAACATTCAATTTTATTTCTATATGCAAACTTAAATCCAATTTACAGAATCGTGCAGATTGACAGCATTTAGTGTCAAATATAAGTGGAACAGGAGCTGTGGTTCATTCAAGATCTTTTAGATCATTTTTAATTTCACCTTACATTATGACTATACTGACACTGCCTCCCCCCCCCATGTCTCCTGTGGTCCATGTCCCTTAGTCTATTTTTAGCTGGCTCGTGGAGGAATTCTATATTTTTAGTAACGATATCAATAGTCTACAGCACACTCTGACCTCAGGGCATGAGCCAGAAAGAAAGATAGAGAGGGAGGTGGGGGAGTATGAGAGATTGAGGCGAGATAGAAAGAGAGCAGAGAGAGAGGAAGAGGAGGCAGCAGTGAAGAGGAGGGATGATATCATGTCAAAGTGACAGTGAATGATGGACTGCACACACAACTCCGGACGCAGAGCGCTGGAGGTTCAGTAACATGAAGGGAGATACTGTCAAGGTTGGAGTAAAGTCTGTGGGAGGAGTTTAAGATCAGGCAGTCGACATCAGGTGTACAAAAATGACACCCAATAGGATTTATCATTTCACAAAAGTGTCATTACATGTTTTTTACCCTTTAAAATACCTTATATAAGGTATATGTATCTATATATTGTAGGTTCCAAACACATTACAGACTATAAAATAGTCCCGCAAGAGATATCAACATTCATGTTGTCATCACAGGAATTAATATGTAACCTATCAAAACATAAAAGTCACATTTCTTCACAAGATTAGTGATTTTTTTTGTTGAATTACAGCAAAACGATGAACATCAAGCTGCGTTTTATCTCTAAAAAAAAATAGTGGGATGCGATGTTTTGAAAATTGTAAATTAAAAATGTGAGAAATTTCACACGTTCCCTGCCTGAACACAAACTGTAAAACAGACCATAATATTGATGCAGAGGCCAGGACAAGACACAGTACTCGTATTAAAGCAAGACCCATCAAGCCATTATCAAAGAGATAACAGTAACAATAATACATTCTGACAATATGATATAAAGAGAATTACATAACACAATGCATTAAAACATTTACAGAGAAGAAGCAAGAAATGCAGATAGAAAAGGAGATGGGAAGTTGATGATATTTTAATGTGAAGGTCAACTTGTTATAACTCAGATCTCTATGGGGATATTAGCCCCATCATGATGCTGGGAGGGGGTGGGGGGATTGGAGGTGGGAGGAGGTGGGAGTGTGAGGCTGCTTCAGAAGAGGAGGGAGAGAAAGTAAGATGCCTGAGAGGTGGTTTGCTGGTTCGACAACTACAGTATCACAGTAAATAGAGGGGTCAGCATCTTGTGTGAGTGTGTGAGAGTGTGTGCGTGTGCGTGCACATGCTTGAGATTGCACTTTTGAGTGTGAGTATGTGTGAAAGTGAGGGAGCGAGCGTGACAGAGAGGCGTGAGGAGGAGACAAAGCGAGAGGCTGTGCATGTTTGTTTCTCAGCAGCATCGCAACAGAATCACAGAATGAAACACTTCACTTGTTCTCGTTTCATGATTTTTTCAGTACGTTTATTTCAATGTTCTTTTTCCAGCAGAGAATAACAGACGTTAACTCTAACAGACACTTAAATGATCTATTGCGTGACAACTGATCGTATTGAAGTAGTGTGTGTCGTGACATTTGACCTCAGCTGAAACTGAGATAAGGCGTCAGATGCTCTGACCTTTTACAGTCGGTCACTTTTAAAGGGACAAACGTGCACTTAAAGCAAAACTGCAAGTTTTTTGCTCATCAGGTTGAGAGATGGTTTTAATTATCATTATGCTGACATGGAATGTAAAATAAATAAATAAAGATGATTTCAAGGAAACAGATTTCTGTGTGAAATAACTTTGTGAGATAAGAGCACTGACATGTGGTTATTAAACTGTATGTTTGCAGCCACCTGCCCTGTTTAGATAGTATTTAATGACGGCCCTGCTATCATTTTTCCATGTATTGAACAGAGCCCGAGTGAGGCTCACTTTTAATTACGCCCAATCAATGCTGTGGGTATGTCATAACACAGCAAAAAGCTTTACGGTTTGGACCGCAAAATGAATAAAGTACTTGGAACTGTATAAGCGTCTTAAAAACGTTATTAAAAGTCATATTTTAGGACTGCATATACATAATTCAGTGCAGTTCTGGGTGACATTAAGGAGCCCAGATACTCTATATTGCAAAGCAGAGAGGACCGAAGCTTGGTGAAGAATAATAGAGCAAACAATTATGGGAATAGGCCAAACTGTGGGGGAGGGGGGGGGGGGGGGGACTTCAGCCTTCGTTAACTGTCAAATGGCTGCGTTGTTTCAGCTCAGTGGGTCATCTGAGGGCTCCGGTGTGACGGTAAACGCAGAGGCTGGGCCACAGGAACCTGACTGAGCTCTTCCACAGAATGCCAGTCTTAAAAAAGAAAAGAAAAGGGCTACTTGCTCAGTTTGTATTGTAGTCAACGTGTCAACACTCACACACCCATAGAGTGAGATAGATATTTATTAGAAAGACACATTAGAGGGCTTCTGAGGCTGAATTACTGTACTGTGTACAAACATAATATTCGACTGGAATAAACCTGCTAAGAAACATTTGTATTCATGTGTGTGAACGACAAATTGGTCGACCTGCTATGTGGCCCGTTTGAGGAAAAACATGACTTGTATTGTTTAGTAAGATTCTCACAAGACTAGACAATTTTAATCCAAGTAATGGGAAAAGTTTTAGATAAATTGTTTTTAAAGTTACACATGTATATATTCTTGGAAAATCTATAGCTATATAAATCTAGTGTGTCAAAGCAATTCATTCTTAAAACACTGCATGCATTTCTCAGGTTCACACTACAGTACTCTTTTATCAAGTTACGTCTTACAAAAAACTCTACTGGCTTTGTTTGCATTGCTGCAACATATTCTGTGACTATCAATATATAATACATACATTAAAGAGAGTGCATGAATATAAAGGTGTCTTGGCATTTTCTTGTAAACGTAAGAATTTGGCTATGAGATGTGTCTTTAATAGTTCTCATGTTCAAATTCTTTGTTATAAAACAACTATTATGGGGATGAACATAGTTTGGGTACACTTGGAGGGCTTTTGGGAGCAGGTTTGGGAGCCATTTTCAAACAGCCGTGAGAGGAGAAGGGGCAAAGTCTGGGTTTTGGAAGGTGAAGCCCTGGAAGTCTTCCTGGTTGATGGCTGCTAGTATATCCGGGTCAGAGGGAGTGAGCGCTGACGGAGCTGCTGTGAAGAAATTGTCGAAGTTTTCTCCTTTTCTCCCACCCTGATGAAGAAGAGGAGCAGATTAGCCTGCGTGTTCACACATTTGTGATTAATACTGATTGTATACACATAATTATCTTCCTCCTGAAAAAAAGAGAACCCAAATGATGAAAAGACTCTACCTACGTATCTCTTTTTCTCACCCACACCCTCTTTTTCTCTCTAAGGAGCTCTGCACACCTACAGTAGGAAGAAAGCTGCTCACGTCTCCTTTCCTGCTCCTTGACAGCGGCTCTGCTGGATGATATGAATATCATTTGGCTAATAGCCTGGCCTCTAACCTCTGAGCATACTCAGCTCACTCAAGGCACACCTCACTCTTGGCCAGCGGGGCCAAAAATTGGCGCGTGGTGGGCTAATGATGACAGACAATTTACATATCGAAGGAGTAGGCAAGACCCCAAGGTCAGGGGGTCCTGCCTGTTATGACTGGACTGTCTGTTCATGAGCGCTCAAAGCCCATCTCTAGGAACTAGCAAAGGTGATGAGAGAGAGAAGAGAAGGGAATTGGGGAGGGAGAGGGAGGGAGGGGCATGGCCATTTGAACTGAGAGAAGAGGGGAAGAAATGGCCCACACAATGAGGATTGCTGAATGAGTAAGCATGCAGGGGAATGGGGGAAAGTGTGGGAGTGAGAGAGAGAGGAGACAGAGGGAAGAAAGTGACAGCTATAATTCCTTCAAAAAACTGTCCTCGGAGAGATGGAGAGAATGAGGAAGGAAGAGGGGCAGGAGAATGACATGAAAGAAAGAAACAAGGAAAGAATGAAAAGACACAAAGAAGAGTCTGTAGTCCATCTGTTTAACTGACAGTTCTGGGTTTGAAGGGCGCCTGGATCTCCAGTCTCTCCAGACGGTCCCAGTCAATCCAGCGGAAGAACGGATGCTCCCGAATTTCTCTCTCTGCCTCGTCTCCTCCACCTAGACGCTTGGCCGGGTGCTTCGTCAGGAGCTTGGGAAAGAGAAGGGAGAAAGTAGAATAAGAAAAGAAGAATACTGTGGTAACCATGGGATATGCTTCCCATATGCTTCTCTTAGTCAACAATGTGCACAGTGCACTTTAAATATTATTGAAATGTATTTTAAATGTTCTAACAAGTCATTTAATTTGTATGATAAACATATCCATCTATATTGAAAGTGTGTTCTTCGCTTTCATGCTGGGAGTGAAATGACAAGATAAATACCACTCTAGCCTGTAGCCTACGCCAAGTGTAAAGCTACTTTCTATTATTTCATGGAAACAAGTCTTCAGGAAGTCACTGCATCTGGCAAAGAAGTGTCACAAAACCCATCTGTGAAACCACACTGTGCATACTAAACAAACAGGATATGTGTTGTTAGTGAGTTTGCTTTGTTACCTTCAGACAGAGTCTTCCAGTCTTAAAGCTAAGCTAAGCTAAGCTAATGGCTGCTAGCTCATACATGAGCAAGATAGCAAATTTGCACATTTCCTAAAATGTTGCATTATTACTTTAAGTAGTCAAAAACGTGCATGTTTAACCTTTTCTGTACTTACATAAATATATTTTGGAACTATAAGATGAAGTAATTACTTCTTCTTTTTTTTTTATCACATTTGCAATTGTCTCAACTGTCTTTGTGCTAAAAGTAATACGAGTTGGAAGAATGTCGTCTTACTCCCTTGCAGATAGAGACGGCTTCCCGAGTGAGACTTTTTGGGTATACCACACTCTGCTCCATGATGGACTGAAACAGCTCCTCCTCGTCAATACCGTCAAATGGTGGCTGGAAGGAAAAGACAGAGAGAAAAGGAAAAAGAGAGTAACCGCTGGGCAAATTGAAAGCAAACATATTGAAATCAAAGTTCTCTTGAAAGTCTTTTGAAGCGGTTACAAAGGACAAGCACTGGAGGCTTAAGCGTCTGTGCACAATTGTTAGGATTAAGCTGAGTGTTACCTGTCCTGCCAGCATTTCATACAGCAGTACTCCATAGGACCACCAGTCTACTGCTTTATCATAGGGCTGGTATGCCACAATCTGAAAAGGATGGAGAGAAAAGGAGAGGAGATAAAAGGGAAGGATGGCAGTGTAGAGATAAGGAAGTAGAAAGAAGACGGGGAGAGTGAGAGGAAGCGCAGTCGTAGTCGGCTGCTCCGATGATGTGCAGCTATCAGACACAGCCGGGAAAGAAAAACAGAGAGAGGGGGAAGTATTGCATTAGGGAGGGTAAATCTATGAATGAGCTCAGAAATAATCAACACATGACTTTGGATTTGTGTGTGTATGAGTGTGTGTGGGGAGGGGGAGGGGGGGCGGCGCACAGGGGAACTATTTACAGCCCCTGGGAAAATATATTGTATCTCTTCCAAAATGGCAGATGCAGGAGAATCGATGGGTGTTTACATAACCGAGTCAATACCCAGGGGTGCCATAAGCAAGGTTTACAATATCAAAAACGTCCACAACAGTCACATCTCCTCTGTCTCTCTGGGTCCGTCTACAAATTCATAAACCAAGCTGGATATCTACCTCACTGGCTCTCTGGATCGTATTTATTTATGGTTAGTTAACACACACACACACACACACACACACACACACACACACACACACACACACACACACACGACATGTAAGGTACACATTATACAGCATACAATTATGATATTTATCATTTAAAAAAGGTGTCAACCAAAACCACCTTTGCTGTTTTCAGGCCGAAATGTGCATCTTTTTAGATTAGTTCTCAGGGGTTTGTGTTACTCTCAAGGGAGTTAATCACCTGAAGTAAATTGCAATAAAAGAAAGGAAAACTGGTACCACAAGGTCTCTGAAGGACAATCCTTATTTCTATGCAATGTTCTCATAGCACAAGCACACACCATTGCTAATTGAATCATGTGAAGTTAATTATTCAAAACTGCTGACAAGGTCAGAAAGGACGTGGGAGATGAGCGGAGCTGCAGCGAAGCAACTCGCCGTCTTGCGGCAATGCAAAAGAGGTCAAGCAAACAAAGAGGGGAAGACAGGGGTGACGCCAGGGGAAATGATGGATTCAAGGAACAAATGTGGAGAGTTCAGGAGTTAGTTTAGAACCACGATGTGAGAGCAGGGGTCATGTACCTCAGGGGCGATGTAGTCGGGGGTGCCACAGAAGGTGCGCGTGGAGTCCTCCTCCAACATGCCCTCCCTGCACATCCCAAAGTCAGCTATCTTTATGTGGCCCTCGCTGTCAAGCAGCACATTATCCAGCTTTAGATCCCTGAGAAAGAGGAGACAGATCACACAGGTATGAATCATTTTGATAGATAACATCTTTTTTCATTAGCTATAAATGATACATCGGTGTCTGTGTGACAGTGCCAAACCCATGTTAGATGAGCAGCCCACTTCTCTACCTGTAGATGATGCCCTTGCTGTGGAGGAAGAAGAGGCCGACCGCTATCTCCGCTGCATAAAACCTGGAGGGAGAGAGGAGAAGGAGGGGGCTCACTCCTGGTTGCTTTATCTTTCAGAAAAATGGCCACGGGTTTTCAGCGAGGAGAGAGAGAGAGAGAGGGGGGGGGGTGCTCAAGAGGATGATGAAAGGGAAAGAAACCAAGTAGATGAAAGGCAGGAAGACAAAGAAAGAGAGCTGGAAATGAGCAACAGGGTAATAATTAGTTTTAGATGATTGATCAAAGATTATTGATTAGATGAACAGCCAGGAGGAGGGAACATGTAGATGAAAAAGATGAGATTAGTGGGAGGAGAAAGTTGGGGGAAAGAGAAGAGGGCTGGCACATCAGTTGATTACTTTTTACGAGTCACCAGGTATGATGAACAAAGCTAAGAGAAGAGTGTGTATGTAAAGGAACAGAAGATAAATGATGAGGACCATGATTTAAAGAAAGAAAGGAGCTTCTTGACTACATACGCTGCATGAGGCTCTTTGAACTTGCCGACTATCTGAATGTGAAACATCAGGTCTCCTCCGTTGACGTATTCCATCACATAATACAGACGGTCCTGCAAAAACAAAACACACACATGAATATGCACACTCTCCATACATAACCACCTCTTGTCCAAATTTAAAAAAGCAATCTGTTAAAACCTCCTCCAGGACCAAGGACCTTATTAAAGAAAGCAAACTCATTATTTAATTAATTAATTAACATTTTCAGGCAGCCTTTTTTTTTTTTTTAAACAAGTCCGGGGACAACGACACAGTCAAAATGTCAGGCAGGTTCATGGACGATTTATTGGGGTTCATTTAGGACCCTGTAGAGCCTTCATACACACACACACCTCAGTCTGGAAGGCGCAGTAGAGAGATGTGAGGAAGTGAGGGCGAGAGGAAAGCGCCAGAACCCTCCTCTCCACCAGAGCGCTCTCGGTGTCCTCGTCCTGGAAGAGAACATCTTTCTTCAACACTTTCACGGCGAACAGACGCTCGCTGCCTCGCTCCTCCGCCAGCAGCACCTGAACGGAGACAGGGAGAGGAGAGAACGTTACTGTAACAGCAAAGGTATCCCAATACTTCTAAAGCAGCTAACACAATGCTCACGTAGTATAGACAACAGCTAAAAAGAGCCTTTTTAATTCAAAATTCACTTCTCGTCATCTGCGCATCAAAGTCTTGAACGCATCTCTCATTCAAGCTTCACCTCTCCAGATAGAGTTATGCATGTACTGTAATGCTGCCAGCAGGCCTACTGGCAGTGTTTTAGGTCATTGTGTTATGAGTGACATGGTGCTCTAGTTAGGAGAAAACTAGTTCAGCTGTTTTAATACAAATTATGTGTTTTTCAGGCACATTTGCAATATTGTATGCATTAAATAAATTGTTGTGCTGAGCCAGGACTTGGAGTACGGAGTAGCCAGTATTAAAGCATGGATATACTGATAAGAAAGGGACATAGTGAAAGAAAAGAAAGTTGTCACATTATGTCGACAAGGAATGTTTAATTAAAACTGCTCTATGCCTGAAGATTTCAAGTCATGTTAGTGCCATTAAATGAAGCGTCTCTCTGTGTTTTTATCAGACATTAAAAACACACTCAGCGGCTATTTTCTCACTCCTGTAAAATTGGCTCTGAAAGCTAATGATGCTATACTTTTCTGGAGAGTCACATGACCCGGGTTTTTACTGTGGCTCGTGGGAAAGATATGGTCAGGACCACTGGAAAAGTGCTGAAAACAACACCTGTTTAAAAATGGTCTGGCCAGCCTGCAGCGCTGTGCTGCAACGGCCACTGACCAGTGGGGATAGAGGATCTGACTCTACGTTCAAATAGTGGTGAAAGTAGAACAAATTACATGGTGTCATTTTCAGAAATCAATGTGACTACACAAAGGTGTTGGTGAATATACTCTGTGTGTGTGTATTTGTGTGTGTGTGTGTGTGTGTGTGTGTGTGTGTGTGTGTGTGTGTGTGTGTGTGTGCGTGCAGTGCCATTGATGAACTTCGAGTCTGAGAGAAATCCTGCCGTCCTCTGTGGTCCTGTCTCCTGCTCTGCCCCGTGTTCTCAAACTAACTCCAATGAAAATGGGACTCATCTCCCTCCAGAACATTACACATCTTACTAACGCAATCATGTACTTCTCACTCTTTTCCGCTCTTGTTAACCGACTTCCTTTTGGTCATTTTGTTACTTTGTAAAGCGCAGTAATCCTCCCCTCTTCCTCTCTATCTCGGTCGTTCTCTGTCTCACTTTCCCTCACTCAGTAGCCCTGGGGTCTGTCTCTCCTTTCGTGGGTCATTTCTTTTTCTCACATCTTACGTAAGTTGAGTCTATTTCTCCTGTCCTCTGTAGACTCTCCTCTGACAGTTATGAAACAGCACAGGGGGGATTTCAGAGGAGGAGGAAGGACTCAAAACTCTACTCTCCTCATTATGCCTCATCTGCTGTGGAATTAAAGATAAAGCGGAGAGCACAGGCTCCCTTGAAATGAACACCTTAAGGACGACTGTGTGGCATGTAGGAAGCCAGCCAGCCAGAGCTCACGACTGCTGACAACAGAAAAGAAGCCATGGGTTAAATTAATCATTTGGCAGTAGTAGGAGAGACAATGAGCATGCTAGTGAGAGGTTTTTTCTTCAAATAAATTCTGCTCAGGAGCGGCTGCATGAAATGCCACTTGAAGGTCAAGTCTATCAATAGAAGACATTATTTAAAGCCACTAACCATCTTTGTTGTTTTCAGCATGAACGGCCTCTTTGATTTTACTGACAGCTGTTGGATTGGTATGCGGAGAAGATGACATTTCCTGTGTTTACCTTGCCAAAGCTGCCTTTGCCCAGCACCATGAGGAAGTTGAAGTCGAGGATGCCAACTTTGACTTTGGCAGGGCCGGGGGTGTGGACCGGTGGGCCGGATGGTAGAGGGGTCGGGGTGAGAGCCGCTGGGAATGGTTCAGACAGCGCGGCAGGTAGCGCTTGAGGCAGAGACGGTGTTGTGCCGTCTGGCTGAGGCTCCTGGAGAATCGTATAGGGAGGATTGAGAGATGAACGGTTGGATGCAGTCCAGCACAGACACAACCTGACAAACAAACTAAACTCCTACCTACCCCTAGTTTTAGATCACAGTCAGGCAGAACAATTCTGCACCCTGGTGGAGACAGAGTGTAACAGGGAGGGAGAGGACCGTATCTAATCCATTATCTAATTAGTTAGCTACAACACCAGACAGTTTTTTTTCTTCCAAATATAATAGGGAGGGACAGTTCAAGATCATGACCCAGTGTGTGCAGTAGCAGCTGTTGTTTATTAGATGTAGGTGATTCTAACTTGATAAAGGCCAATGGTCATTAGCATTCAAACAAAACCCACTCGAGTGAATAAAATATCCCCTTTGTTGTTTTTTGGTCAACATGAGTACCGACTGACGGTTTCTCCGGCCTAAACCAACTATGTTTCCTACCTCCAGGTCTGGGTCTGGCACGGGAATGTTGTAGTACTCTCCCTCATCTTGGGCCAGCAGTTTGAACCAGCCGCTGATGGGACGCCTGAAGATCTCACTCACTCCGAATGACAGCGCTCCCATGAAATCGTTCCTAGACGTGCGATCCCAGTCCCATACCTCCACAGACAGGCGCCTGTCCCACTGGTGGCCACGCACGGAGCTGGAGAGACGCACACACAAACTCGAGGAGTTAGCTCACTGTGTAAGCAACACAAAAACGCACAAAGACACAAATTAATTCATGTTTTTCTTCTTTTAAAATGTTTCCAGATTTCAAAAGGAAATTTCTTAATATCCTTATTCTACTGAATATCAGAAAAATGCCAAATTAAAGATGGTAAATATAGGAATATTAACCCTCTAATCTTTGTCTTTCAGGGTCCTTATTTATGTGTTCCTTTTATTCGACCTAAAGCACATTTTGCCCCAGAACCGAGTACATTTTCCACTTTGGATTAAAGTTCACGAGGACTCACAAGGTGAAGCTCTCATTCCAGACAGGACTGAGTGTTGAGCGGATGGTCTTGGTCTTCTGTTTGCTGTGGCTCTTTGGGTCTGGAATCAATTTCAGTTTGACGTACGGGTCTGACAGACCGTTTGGATCCATGGGCATCAGGTTACGGGCCTCCCGCACTGAAGAGAAACAAGAATAATAGAAAGCGCAGAGAGAGCAATCTCTCATTTCCTCCGTAATCCGTCTATTTGTTTGAGAACCCATGATCCAGCTGGTCCTCTCACCTGTGACAAAGACATCCTCATTCTCTCCTCTGATGGTCAGGTGGACCCTTCCTCTCTTCTCTGTGTGGTCTTGGCCACAGAGACTGGGAACACTGGTCTCACACCGTCGATGGACATTCATGTCACAACCTCAGTTAAAAAGATACATATACAGAAGTTTGAACAGGCATATGTATCGGTGACAAAAAAGGTAATTCGGTAATTAGCAAGTAAAAAAACGGGCACATTGACTGCCAAATGAAGGCAAAATGCACAGGTCACATGTCTTGTTTATGTTACCTTGGGATATTGCTTTAACTGCATTGACACTTATTCTTTGTTTTGCCAAGAGCTAGATCAGATTAACTTAGTTTAGGATAAAGACTGGTGATGAGAGCTAACCTGACTGTTTGAAGGTAACACAATTGTCCATCAGTAACTCTAAAGCTCACTAATTAACGTTATATCTCATTTCTTTAGTCAGTACAAAACTCACTAGCTGTGGCTTTACAGGGGTATATTTCTTAGCCAGGCATAGTCACTTCCTGGAGTCTGCGCTGGTTGCCAAACTCCTAATTTAATTATCTGCAAAGTGAATAAGTGTATTTCCCAAAATACCCCAAACAAAAACTTAACAAAGTCAACCAATTTTAAGGCTAATTTTGTCGTAGCCAGCTTGATTTCCCCTGCAGGGAGGTGAGTCCCAATAAAGTGCACATGTGAACTGATGTATAACACTGTGTGTCGTAAAACTCACAGCCACATTTCATGCCCTGGTGTATGAGTCCGTACAGCAGCGAGCCACAGTGGTCGCAGAAGGTGGGACTGGAGTACGTCTGGACCTTAAACATGTGTTGAGTCTTCAGGTCCTGAAATACAACAGAAAGAAACCTGCATTAAAAACCCACACTCACTCACACACATACACATATTATCCCACGTGACCATGGAGGAAACTGTGAACACACACACACACACATTCACACACATAAGCGCATGAGTATGATTAGTGGAGAGATGTTGAGTGGGGTATTCATGGACAAACCAATTAGATTTCTCCACTGGGAGAGGACATATAAATGAGAGTGCATCAAGGCTGTGTGTGTGTGTGTGTGTGTGTGTGTGTGTGTGTGTGTGTATATATATAGTGTGCAGAGAGGGATGAATCATTTTTATCTCTCCACAGCTCATCAGACCCCACCACCACCACTCTACACACACCACCTTCTCCAACAATGTTTTCCCTCTGAGCCGCTATTTAAAAACACCGTCACCCTGTTTCCTCTCTGTGTGTGTGTTCCTTTTTTTTCCACTCGAACACACAGTCACACACATGTTCCCCTTGACCTGATTTCTGAGGCAGTTTACATAGCTGTCATGAAGAAAAAACATGAAGACAAATCTCCCTGAAATCCTCAGAATACCACAGAAAGGAAGACTGAGCAGTCTGATGCTCTCTCCCCTCTCTAATTCT